>NC_081407.1:216818280-217118280 GCF_030272615.1 Cryptomeria japonica | reverse complement strand
AGTAGGATGATATTGGTGTCTAAGGAAGAAGATACTATTTTTTGGTGTGGTGCCAAATCAGGGGATTACAGTGTTAAACTTGGTTATGAAATACAAAGACAAAGAGTGAGGGACACCATCTGACCACATATGTTGTGTTGGAGCAATAGAATTCTTCCTAAAGTCAGACCCTTTCTTTGGATTGCCCTTCATGATAGGGAACTCATCAGGAGTAGACTGATGATTATTGGCATTGCTGGTCCTAGCTGATGTGTATTATGTAAAGAAGAGGAAGAGACTACCAACCACTTTTCTTATAGATGCTCCTTTGCTAGAAGGTGTTGGGATTGGTTGTTTGGTATGGTGAACTTGAATACTGTCACGAATAAAGGATTGAAATTCTTTTTACTGTCATGGCCTCAGATGGACAAATATAAATGGGGTGATATTTGGTTGGTAGGATTGGATTTTGTAGTGTGGCATATTTGGGAGGAGAGAAATAGGAGAATCTTTAAGGAAGTAGATCTCTTTGCCGAAAAACTTATTTCAAAAATTAAGGTTGCCATAGAGGAAGTTGTAAATGGTAAGAGTGTCATGAGAAAGAATTACAGATATAACAATTGGGATAGGAGCATGGAGATAAAGTGGTCTTTGAAAGAGATAGGGCCTGTTGTTCCTTTTAAGAAACAAGTAGATAGGAATATGATTAAATGGAATGTGCCACCAAAGGATTAGGTGAGGATCAATTTTGATGGGTCCAGTAAAGGTTATCTAGGAAGGGCTGGTTTTGGGGCTGTACTAAGAGATGATAATGGTGGAATGATTAGTGGAGTGTATGGTAATTTAGGAGAGTGTTCAAATAATGAAGCATAAATTAGAGCTTTGGAAGCAATTTTTAATATGTGTGTTGAGGGGGACATCTCCAAGGTTATCATAGAAGGAGATTTCGAAGGTATCATCAATGGTGTAATAAAATTTGCCTTTCACAACTAGAGATTAAACAAATGGCTACCTCGTATCAATAGTTTGTTGGAACAGATTGGGGTTTTTGAAATTGTTCACACATATAGAGAGAGAAATAGAGTTGCAGACCTCTTGGTAAATTTGGGAGTAGTAGGGGAAAATCAGCACTACTCGATCAGGCTAGGTGATGCTTCAGAAGAATTAATGGAAGCCATCAAAAAGGATGTTCTAAGGTATCCCTGACAAAGTATAGGATATGGGTAGATTTAGTATGTGACATATGAAGTGACCTTGCCTTGCTTCCTTTCACAAGGAATTTTAAGCATAATGGCATTTGATAAATTCAAACATGCTCTGTAGACAAGGACTCAGAGTTCTTTGAGTACTGCTAGCGATGTGCCCAACTCATGGGGAAGAGAAAGAGTAGCATTAGGAGATTTAGGCAGTTAATTCTAGAAGGTGGCAGGGGCAGAATTAGCAGGGATAAAAGATCTAAAATAATATTTTTTCAAGATATTATGTACTCGAGATTGGATATGTTTGGTTTGTCCAGGCTGCTTTACCAAATTCTAGAAGAAACCAATTTCTATATGAGGATAGAGGTTGAATAGAGTGGATCATCCTTAAAGATAGAAAGTAGTATTGCTAGCATAAGATGACACTATTAATAGGGATTCTATGTTGGAATTGTCCAAAGATTGTTGAGCATTAGTGCATTACGTTGCTTAATGCAGAGGATGAGATCTATGAGGTGGTTATGGAAATGGTGGACATTTCTTTGAATTTGGAAAGGCATTGGTGCAACGACTTCATCTATGAAGTTGTATTAGTACCTATTGTGGATGTCCTAGAATCCAAGGAGATGTGCATAGAGATTGTGGGAGATTTTGTGTACAAATATTATGGGGATGCAATGGTCGAAGTCCTATTTGAGATGCAAGACGGAGATAAGGAAAGCATAATTAAGATATATTTTAATCCTTCTAACTACCTATCCTTAGACTCAGAAGAGGAGATAGAAGCAAAAGGGGATCAAACCAAATATGAGAAGGACCTTAATATACAGGATATGATTGACAATGTGGAGGAGAGAGAGGATAGGAATCGGCTGGAGGAGAAGTGAAGGAAGAGGAATTTTATTAAGGAAGCTTGGTCCAATTTCAGAGATGGGGTTTTGAATGGTGATCTGACTACATTTAGGCAGCTTAAGGAGGTAGAGGATTGGTGGCTAACAGAAGCATCTTTGGATACTCTTTTCAACCTAGGTGAATTGATTTCGCAACTGCTGCACTTTTTGAGGAATGAGTAATGGATGGCGTTCGATAATGGTATTGGATATGGTGGGTCCAAATAGGTATAAGGTATTTAATATAGTTGTTAGGTCCGAGAGACAACTGAGAGGGAGGGGGTGAATCAGTTGTCTCATAAATTCAACCAAACGTAACTTAACTAAAACTTACTGCTTAATGCCGACAAACCAAACTTTATGTCGGTAGATAGTTTAAATAGTTAATTATAGCACCAATAAAGATTAATGCATGAAATAGAAAGACAATAATATCCACAACATATAACACAAATATTTGTATGTGGAAACCCTATAAGGGGAAAAATCATGGTGGGAAGCCTTACCCACAATCAAATGATACTACTATAGATAGCATGTGTGTACAATATGTATCTGCACATGCAGAAAGGCCAGCTACCTAGAGCACACCGCTCTATCAAAAAATGGGAGTCACACTTACTACAATTGGATGATTAAATCCAATGATAATCTACTACTCAAAATAGCATCTTCATATGCTGGATTCAGTACTGGTTTAGCTCTGATTATCTTCTCAAAACCTTCCTTCAATCTTCAAATGATGTTTTCATGTATAGCTCTACTTATTTTCGCATAGACCCTATTACAATCCCTTTTCCTTATCGCATTGCAATCTCACAATGGAGATCTTACATTTATACTGAAAGCTAAGACCAAATTGTATAGGTCGGCTTACAAAGAATATTAAAATAAAATCAATTACAAATAAATTGATATCCAATGCATCATGTCAGCTCAATGCATTTACAATAATAATAGATCATCTTCATAATGTGTCGTGCTGATCTAGAATAGATATGCTTGCCGGTGCATAACATGGACCAATTTGTTGGTAACAACAAATATGCAAACCCAAATAAACTAATAACCAAATCACCAAAAACAAGTGATCAAATAATGTCTTGGACATAACAAAGTAGTATCCAAGTCATTCCATGTGCCCCTGAACAATATAACCTACCGGTGAACCAAATACCGGTGACTGTGCATAAGTCATTGACTTGCCAGTGAACAAAACAAAGATCTCCAAGTGCTGATAAGTGTTGACAAGTGATGATAGGTGTTGACATCAATTAAAAAACCATATCAACATATCCAAAATGCCAACAATCTCCCCCTTTGGCATTGATGGCAACACAAGATGGAAAAACCTTCAAAGTGCCAAAACAAAAATGCCAAAAACCAAAAACCGACAATCTCCCAAAGAGATCATTAACCAGAAATTAAAATACATAATTTTTTAATATCTCTCCCCCTAGGAATAATCTCTCCCAAATAATATCTCTCCCCCTTTTGACATCAAATGCAAAAGAAATACAAAAACCAGATTCAAATACAAAATACTAACTCATTACAAAATACCAATTCATCAAATTATCCAACTACTCCCCCTGAGAAGTAGCTCTCCTCATCAAAACCAAAATAAAAGATTTCTCTGTTAATTTTGCTGGTTGATGACAAACATCAACTGTCTAAGTCTCTACCGGTGGGGGTATGATGCCAAGCTGCTCCCTGAGATATTCAAAAGTCTCCTTAGGCAAAGGCTTTGTAAAAATATTTGCAATCTGCTCTTTAGTGTTCACATAAACCAATTTCACTTCTTTTGCTTCAACATTCTCTTTTAGAAAATTGAATTTGATAGAAACATGTTTAGTTTTTGAGTTAAATACTAGATTCTTTGCTATATCAATTGCTGGCATATTATCATAGTAAATAGTTATAGGTTCCTTGCATTTTACCTTTATGTCCTTCAACATTTGTTTAATGCATAATACCTATGTACAATTAGTTACTACTCTAACATATTCTGATTTTGTTGTTGATAAACTTGTACACCTCTGTTTCTTGCTCAACCATGAAATTATTCTGCTACCAAGAAAAAATGCTCTGTCAGTGGTGCTTTTTCTATCATCTACATCTCCTGCCCAATTAGCATCTGTGTATGCACATAAATCAAAATTTTCATCTCTAGGATACCATAAACCAGGATTTATAGTGCCTTGTAGATACCGAAAAATCCTTTTCACTGTTGATTCATGATTTTCTTTAGGATTACTCTGAAATATTGAAACAATACATACTACATTCATAATATCAGGTCTTGTTTGTGTCAAATACAGTAAACCTCCTATCATAGATTTGTATCTAGTTGGATTAACAGGTGTTGATTCATCCTTCAAAGATAATTTATCAGTTGTAGTCATAGGTGTGCTTACCGGTTTACATTTTTCCATGCCAAATTTCTTGAGTAACTCTTTCAAGTACTTAGATTGACATAAGAATATACCTTTATCATTCTGTGAAATTTGCAATCCTAAAAAGAATTTTATCTCTCCATTCATAGATATTTCAAATTGTTGCTGCATTTTGTTAGAAAAGTCTTTACACAATCTATCTTCTCCTCCAAAGATTATATCATCAACAAAAATTTCAATAACCAAGATGTCATCTTTAGTCACTTTGTAGTATAGATTGATGTCAACATTACCTTTAGTGTAACCAAGCTTCAAAAGATATTTGTCCAATCTAGCACACCAAGCTCTAGGAGCTTGCTTTAGTCCATATAAAGCTTTCCTTAACCTGCAAACCATATCCTTGTCATCTGTCAAAGAAAATCCATTAGGTTGTTCAATGTAAACTTCTTCTTCAAGATCTCCATTCAGAAATGGACACTTAATATCCTTTTGATATACTTTATAGTTCTTGTAAGCTGCAAAAGCCAATAAAAGTTTGACTCCCTCAATTATAGCTACCGGTGCAAAGGTTTCATTGTAATCAATTCCTTCTTTCTGAGAATATCCCTTACACACTAATCTTTCTTTATTTCTGATTACCTTGCCATCTTCATTAAGTTTATTTTTGAAAACCCATTTAGTTCCAATTACATTTTTATTTTAGGCCAAGGAACTAATGACCAAGTGTTATTCCTTTCAATATGTTCCAATTCATCTTCCATAGCTTTAATCCAATATTTATCTTCACATGCCTCATTAATTGATGTAGGTTCAATTTGAGAAATAAGACATACCTCTTCATTTGCCAATCTTCCTCTAGTTATAACTCCTTGAAATTTATTTCCAATTATCTCTATTGCCGGTTGAGAGTCTGTGTACCTTGAATTTCCTCTAAATTGTTCATCAATCTTCACATTTGCACTCTCAATAATTTTTTGCAATCTTTTGTTAAAACATCTATATGCCTTGCTCTTAGATGAATAACCAAGAAATATTCCTTCATCACTTCCAGGATCAAATTTGCCAATATACTCATCTCTTCTAATATAGCATTTACTTCCAAATATTTTCAAATATTTAAGAGTAGGAGTATTACCAAACCATAATTCATGAGGGGTGTTACCGGTTACACCTCTGATGTGAACTCGGTTAAATGTGTAAACTGTTGTATTGAGTGCTTCTCTCCAGTATATATGAGGTAGATTTGCTTTAGATATCATACTTCTGTCTGCATCCAAGAGAGTTTTGTTTTTCCTTTCAACAACTCCATTCTACTTGGGTGTCTGGGGTGTAGATAACTGTCTTTTGATGTCATTCACTTCATATAATGTATTAAATTCCTTAGATGTGAATTCACCTCCTTGATCTGATCTCAAACATTTGATTTTCTTTCTGGTTTCATTCTCTACCATCACCTTGAATAGTTTGAATTTCCCAAATACTTCAGATTTCTCCCTAAGAAAAGTAACCCAACACATTCTAAAAAAGTCATCAATGATTAGCATAAAATATCTATCTCCTTGTATACTTCTAGTTCTTGTTGGACCACATAAATCAGTATGAATTAATTCAATAACATTGTTAGATATTTCTGGAATACTCTTGAAAGTTTCTCTAACTTGCTTTCCCAATTGACATTCCTTACATACTGGATTGTGAGGTTTAACAATCTTAGGTAAATCTCTAACTGCCTTAGTTGTACTGATTTTCACAATGCAATCAAAATTTACATGACAAAGTCTCTTATGCCATAACCAACTTTCATCAATATGTGCAATCAAACATGCTTTCTCATTGTTATTCAAATGAAAGATATTACCTCTAGTCTGATTACCGGTTGCAATTTCCAAACTAGTTCTATTTAAGATTTTGCATTTACCATTCTTGAATTGTAACTGAAATCCTTTCTCAACTAATTGACCAACACTCAATAGATTATGCTTCAAACCTTCAACATAGTAAACATTATCAGTATTGTGCTTACCATCAAAATATATAGTTCCTTTTCCTTTGATCATACAAGCTTTATCATCTCCAAATCTTGCTAGACCTCCATTGTAATCCTGAAAGGTTAAGAATTTAGTCTTATCACCAGTCATGTGATGTGAACATCCTGAATCAATAATCCATTCATCCTTATCTTCAACTTTAGTTGCCTGGGACTGCTCTACCGGCTGAACAGTAGGTGTCGATTGATCTTCTGTTATAGCAACAAAAGTCCATCCATTGTCCGTCGGATCTTCATGAGAATCATCAGTGACTCCTTCATCAGCATAATAACAAGATTTGTCTCTATTCTTCTTAAACTTGTATCTCTGATAATCAAGGTTAGGCTTATATGTTCTTTTAGCTTCTTCCCTTAGTCTAGCATGTCAATCAGGAAACCTAGAAGCCATATGACCAATCTTATTGCAGTTAAAACATTTAAAGGGTGCTTTACCTTCATACTTACTTCCAACTAGACCTTTAGGCATTTTCCTTGCAAATAGTGTTTCAAGTTCTTCTAGTTCTTCATTCTCCTTCCTGATTTTCTCAAGTTCTCTTGCATAGAAGGCTTTCCAATCAGATTTTTTAGATGATGATGATGATTCTATAGATGATGATGCTTTGAAAGCTAAATTAGTTTTAATATTAGCAATAGGACCAAATTCCTCAAGTTCAAAAGCTGATAGTTTTCCAACCAAAGTGTCTCTAGATACTGATGCATTAGGCATTGTTCTTAATTCATTTATATTAGTAACTTTCATTTTATATGCTGGTGGCAAAGCTCTTAAAATTTTAGAATCAATCTCATCTTCACTTAAGGTTCCTCCACAAGATTGTATACCCAAAACAATTTCATTTACTCTTTCCATAAAAACAGAAATCCTTTCATCTTCTTCCATTTTCAGATATTCATACCTAACCTGGAAGCATTCAAGTTTTGCAATTTTGACTATGGTATCACCTTCATTCAATGTTTCCAATTTGTCCCAAATAGCTTTAGCAGTAGGTCTATCTGATAATCCCATGATTTTTTGATCTGATAATGCACTCAAAAGTGTTTCTCTTACTAATCATTTTCCTCATCTTTAGCCAAGGTTGGTGGATTAAATTGACCTTGAGTAGCAGCAGTATAACCATTCTTTGTAACATCCCAGATTTCCTTTCCAATGCAATTCAAATGTGTCTCCATCTTGATTGTGTACAATATGGAGTCTGCACATGTAGAAAGGCCAGCTACCTAGAGCTCACTACTCTATCACAACATGGGAGTCACACTGACTACAATTGGATGATTAAATCCAATGATAATGTACTGCTCAAAATAGCATCTTCATATGCTGGATTCAATACTGGTTTAGCTCTGATTATCTTCCCAAAACCTTCCTTCAATCTTCAAATGATGTCTGTGTGTATAGCTCTACTTATTTTCGCATATACCCTATTACAATCTCTTTTCCTTATCGCATTACAATCTCACAATTGAGATCTTACATTTATACCGAAAGCTAAGACCAAATTGTATAGGTCATCTTACAAAGAATATTACAATAAAATCAATTACAAATAAATTGATATCTGATGCATCATGTCGGCTCAATGCATTTACAATAATAATAAATCATCTCCATAATGTGTCTTGTTGATCTGGAATAGATATGCTTGCCGGTGCATAACATGGACCTATTTTCTAGTAACAACAAATATACAAACTCAAAAAAACTAATAACCAAATAACCAAAACCAAGTGATCAAATAATGTCTTCGACATAACCAAGTAGTCTCCAAGTCATTCCAAGTGCCAGTAAATAATATAATCTACTGGTGAACCAAATACTAGTGACTGTGCATAAGTCACTGACTTGCTAGTGAACAAAACAAAGATCTCCAAGTGCTGATAAGTGTTGACAAGTGATGAAAGGTGTTGACATCAATGACAAAACCATATAACCATATCCAAAATGTCAATGATAGTTGGATCTTGGGTTTAAGTATTAGTTGATCTATTTTTGGCCAGTATTGTAATCCATATGGATATTATATGTACAACTTTTTGGAGTAATATAGGGCGCTATTCCCATAAAGATAACACTTACCCTTGTTGGTAATTGATAGTCATTGGATTCATATGTTGTCATTGATGGCAACAAGATTCTATTGAAGCCATATATCAACATCAGGATGCATTCACCAACAGATATTGGCATTGAGTATTCAGGGTTACCAATGGCAATGACATCTAGCACTTTAGTAAAGCCGACATAAAGGAAGTGGTATTTGTAAAATCATTTTGTAATTATTGTATAGGGCCGACATTGTATATCTTTTGTATTGTAATCCGACGTAAGACATATTGTTTGTAAAGGGTATATAGGTCAGTTTGTTAGGTCATTATGTCATGATAGATTATGTCGATGGAATGGGAGAATATAGAACTCTGTAATACAAAGAATTGTATGTAGATCATTTGTATGCAAATGTTATATCATGCAATGATCAGTAGATGTTTTGTAAGGCATTCTTGGAGGAAAGGAGATACCGATAGAAGTGTTCAGGGTTTATGAGCCAGTACAAAGTAGAGGTATAATCAGAACTCTTTGTGCCATTGCAGATGCATTTTGTGAGTTCATTATTACTATTTTAGTGTTAGGATTGATGATAGTCCCAAAGATACTGAGAGGGGCAGGTGAATCAGTATCTAACCGGTTAACAAAATTTCCGACCATATTAAGTATTTTGCATTCCAAAACAATGTACTGGTAAACAAGAATTAATGCAGTAAATATGAACAATAAAGATAACATAGAAATAACACCATAACACAAGATATTTGGTGAGGAAACCCAGTGTGAGAAAAACCTCAATGGGATTTGTGACCCACAATATTCACTCACTGGCCAATGAATGGAGATTACTTACAATGAGGTGTTTGCACATGCAGGAAGGCCAATTGCCTAGAGCTCACTGCTCAAATACAAAAGGGAAGTTCCACAAACTTACAAAATAAAACTATAAGAATCCAATATAATGTAATGCTACAAAACAACATCTACTACGCCATGTTCAGTACAAGTTTAAGCTCATACAATGACCATGACCTAATACAAAATCTGCCTTAATATTCACTCTACATATCCATCATATCTATCCTCTATATGTCAAAATGATCTACAAGATCTCATACTTAAACATGAGTCTTATTACAATATGCCATTACAGTTTACAAAAGATATTACACTTAAATACAAAATACAATAATCAAAATCCTATTGGCTGAGATGTCGGTAAACATTATTATCACTGTCGGTGAATTGTCTATCAGTGTCGGTGCCATAAGATTGCAAGGTTGCCATCAATGAAAACACCTTCAATCACCTTCAATTCTCATTGGAGTGTGCAATGCCAATAATCTCCCCCTTTGGCATTGATGGCAACACTCATGAGAAAAATCCAAAATTGTCCCCAAAATTGAAGTCCAAAAATCTTACCAAAAATGTGTGCTCCCCCTGAGCAGATGATCTATTCTGAAAGTTATTTTTCTCTGTACTACTACTCCCCCTTTGACATCAATGACAAAGGTTGTCAAAATTGTTAAATGAGTGCAGTTTTCAGCTAGAACCTTGTAACCGATTGGTTACAATCTGGAACAAGTCTCCTAAAACCAAATTCAAGCTCTGAGTAAACCTGTTGTTGTCCTTCAAAGCTACCTCTATTCTCTGAATAGTACTAGTGAGATGATGCATTTTCTCTTCCAGTGTCTTCTATCCTTGAATAAGTGCCTTAGAGATCTCTTTCCATAGAGAGATGAGGTTATCCAACTTTGGACTGAGTCTACATTTAAGCTCTTTTGCTTTTCCCTTTATTCTTTCATTTTCCTTGTCTAACTTCTCTAGTTTCTCCTCAAATTTAGCAATTTCCTGCTCAATAACTGATATTGGTTCAGAAGAGCCAATGATATTATCAGCTATGTCATCAATTTCCTTTTGCACTTTGTTGATTTCCTTATCAATATCCACTATCAAAAGATTTGTCTTACAAGTGTCTCTGTATAGTTCCTTGAACTCCATAATGGTTGTGCTTAGTGCCGGTAAAAGGGTGTCAATATGTTCCATGCACATCTTTATTGTTTCACCAAAGAATTTCTCTTTTTCCCTGTCCATTTTCTCCTTAAATGTTGCTTCATTTATTTGATTTGTAGTCAGTATATTGGTGGTGATGTATTTAGACAATGTGTCTAACTGACTCAAAGAATCCTTATTATCTACATTACACTTGGGTGCAATCAATTTAAGAATAGGAATTGTGTCATCTATAGCTGTATAGGCCAATGCATTAAAATCAGTAATTTTCTTTATAGAATCCAGTAGTACTTCAACCATATTGGTTGGTCTGAATTCTATCATAGAAGTACTGGATGACTGGCTAATTACCTTCACAGTCTTAGTGCTTCTGGTGGGAGCAATCACTTTGCTTGTCTCAACCTATGAAGGGTCAGTCTGTGTTTGCATTTCTACTAGAAAAGGTTTAGGCTTTCCAGTGGTTGTTGGTGGCA
This sequence comes from Cryptomeria japonica, assembly GCF_030272615.1. Taxonomy (NCBI): domain Eukaryota; kingdom Viridiplantae; phylum Streptophyta; class Pinopsida; order Cupressales; family Cupressaceae; genus Cryptomeria; species Cryptomeria japonica. The sequence goes on along the minus strand of NC_081407.1, from coordinate 217,107,242 downwards.
CTGTCTTTGTATGTACCTATGACTGAACCTATTTCTCTGCTTGTGTCTCTGCCTGTTTCACAGTGTTGTCAGCCAGTATTTCTGATTGTTTTTCAGTGTTATCCACTACCGGTTTCTCTATCTATTTTTCTCCATTGTCTACTACCGGTGACTCAGTTGATTTCTCTTTATTCTCTATTGCCAGTATCTCTGACTCTATTGGTTTCTCAATGCTTGCATCAATAGTATTGTCAGTAACCATGCCACTAACCAAGGGATAAATTGTATGCTCAGTTTGTTCTGCTTGAATCCCAATCTCAATATTATCAGCCAGTTGCTCAGTAGCAACATTATTTTTCTTTTCTTTAGTGTTCTCCTTATCAACTACAATATTAACCTCCTGAGTGTCTATGTCCATAGTATACAAAATTTCACTCATGGTTTGTGTCCTCATGTGGTTTTTCCACATTCTCAATAGCTAGTGTACTATCAGACTGTACTGGTGGAGTAATAGAAGGTGGTGGTAGATTATTTGTCACTTTTATATTTGGTAGTCCACCTACCTTGCCTTTTCCCTTATCTCGATCCTTTTGGTAAACCTTGAATGTTTTGGGTCTTTTAAGTTCTTCTTGTTTCTCTTTCTCAACAAATAAAATGTCCCATTTGTCAATTGTCTCTTATGAGATTTCATTTACCCTGCCCATCATTAGACTTACATGGCAGTGTCCACTTGAAAAGACTGTTTTGTTTGATTCACTGATCAACTCATCAATTTCCTCAACTGATTTTACCGGATGTACAGCTAGAATTTTTTCAATTTTAATTTTCTTGTTAAGTTCCATAATTGCTAACCTCTTAGCGTCTAACCGCCTATACAATTCACTAGGCAAATCATCTACAACTTCTACTAAGACTTTCTTATAGATGTCAAGGTGTAAGATGATGCTATTCTCTATACTTTTTTTTTTTTCATTTGTAAATGTATCATACAATTTTCTTACATTGGATAAGTTACCATCATCTATTCTCATTCAATAGGTTGTCTAGTGGTGGTATATCTTATTTTTCCTTTTTCTTTCTAGGTGTCAGCTTCTTAGCTGGTGGCCTCACTGCTTGTTGTTTCTTCCTTGTCCTTTTAGGTGTAGGAGAGGGTACTGGTGAAGGATTTCTCTTCCTATCTACTCTTTTGAATTCTACAGGGATTTCACTTTTGAGGATGTACTAATCGGTGAGAGATGAGCCTCTAGTTGTAATCCTTCTAAGTTTATTTCCTTTATACCAATGATATTCATTATGTTTTCCTTTATTTATTTGACCTACTTGGTTGCACTTCTTATATATGTTTCTCTTTTCTTCCTCTGTTTCAATCTCTCTACATCACTTTCTATTGATTCTACACTACCAAAAACCTTTTCTTTCAGTTCTCTAGGGCTTCTAATAGGGTTTGGCATAAGTTTCAATTATGTTTACATCAGCCTCATATCCCATCTCTGTCACCCAAATAGTTCTAGGAAGAACTACCTCCATCCAAATCTCATCTTTCTTAATTATAAAACAAATTTCCTTTTCATATTTATCTACAATGCTTTGTGGTAACCTTTCTCTTGTTTTCATTTTTTCTTTAAATGCTTGGAAATACTCAGTAATGTTGTTATCTTTATCTATGCCCGTACCGCTGAAAATATCTAGCAGTTGTTTGCCTACCGATATATCAAAACCAAAGTCTTTCTTGCCTATACCGGGAACCTCTTTTGTAAAATATAGCATTAAGCATACAAGAAGATTGCCAAAATGGAAAGTACCTTTCTTAACTCCTTTGATTTTCTTCAGATTGTCAATCAACTCATCCTTCAACCACTCACATACATCTATCTTAGCATCACTGTTAACCATATCATATGCACTTTTAATACATAGACTAGAAACTGATTTCAGTCGATTTGCATGTTTGGTTTTGTATCCTAAGATCATGCTTATGAATCTAACATTTATGTCTTTTACATCATTAACTCTCAGGGATCTACTATCATAGGTTGCACCTGTTAAAGTCATCACTGTGTTATTTGAAACCTTCTTAGTTTTATCTATCCTACTACTGGTGGAGGGTAAGCCAGTCACTGCCCTAACTACTTCTTTAGTGATTTTATGAATAGAGTCTAGCCAAAAGAATTCACAATGAACTCTACTAAGCAAAATCCTTATTACTTCCTTAGGAAATTACGAGATTTCAAGGATTTCCACGAAAGCTAAGGTCTCTATAACCTTATGTTCAAGTTTCACAACTCCACTTTCATCACAAATAACATTTTTATACATTTTCATGATTTCCTCTGAACCTAATTCCTTAATGTGGCAATGTATGTAAATTCTAGGGTCTTCTGCATATGCAACTCCTTCAGGGATTTTTGAAAAAGCACCTCGGGTATCATCCTGTTTCGCTACCTAGGGGATAATCTTGAAAACTGGCCTAGGGCATTTAACTACCTCTATAATAGTAGGGTTTGCAATGAATTCTAGAGTAGAGGTGGAAGCCATAGATAAATACCTTAATTTGCCTGATAGGTTTGGATGCTTGAAAGAACCTACTTCACTTCTCGCTAAGGATGCCTTTGCTTGGGTTTTTCGAGATCTTTGAAAGTTTGAATGCTCGGTGATGATTTTCAACTTGTTGTCATACCCCCAAAAGGTTTCTTTTTAATTAGATGAAGAATCTCCTTCTGGTGGAGTAATACTTTGTTCTACCGGTGAAGGAATAGTCTCATCAACATTCTGTTCTCTCTTTCTAATCCACTATTTTGAAAATTCTTGCTTTACATCATCTACCTTTTCTTTGCATTTCAAACTGGGTCCTTTATTATTTGTCAGTGAAGTCTTGCTTCTACAAAATTTTGCAATATGTCCAATCTTGTTACAATCATAAGAAGTCACATTGTTCTTCTGAATAGCCTTTCCATATCCTATGTCGGTATGTGTTCTTCATTGATTGGATAAGTGCCCAAATCTTCCACAAACATAACATCTTACATTCATTCTGCAGTTTTCTGAATTATGACCACTTTTCTTGCATTAGTGTTATGGTTGTTTCTAGATCTACACTGATTTTCTCTATGACCATATTTGTTATAGTTAACACATTTCCCATTAAATTTGTAAGCATTAGGTTGTCTTACCAGTTTACTATGATCATTATTGTTTGTAGCACCGAAGCTTTCACCAACTTCAAATCCAAGTCCATCAGTATCTCCATTAGGTCTTTCACTTTTCAACATGTTATCAAGTTCTTCTAAACTTTTCTTGAATTTTTCTTTGTGTTGATTTGCAATAGCTAACTCATTTTCACAGATTCCCTTCAGTCTCATAAGTTGAGTTTTGTCAGTTTGTATGTGCATCAAATTTGTCTTTAAAATATCATTTTCATGACTAAGTCTTACATTTTCATTTATAGCATCATTGAGTCTCCTAGTCAAGTCATCTTCATTCTTCTTTCTGTCTTCCATGTCTTGACAAAGCCTCATAGTCATGTTCACATTAAAAACCCCCAGTTTAAGGTTTGTCACTAGTTTCCCCTCTTTGGTTTGCCTCTTTATTTTTCTAGTAGCATAGGGCACGTAGGACAATTTTCAGCATGACGTTGCTCCCTCGCTCCGTATTTGGTGTCTAGTTTTTGGAGCAACACGATAGTGACAAATGGAAAAGTGTGCTGACTGGTTTCTTTTGTGGCACCCACCTTTTAGCGTAGTAAGTGAGTGGTTACCTTCTTTTTTGTAATTTTTATGACAGCTACTCCATGGTTAGTAAAATCTTTTTGGTTCATGGCAGTATGTGGACCGTTGCAGGCAAGAAGTGGAATTCTAGGGGCCGTTTTGCTGGGTGTGATCTCTAGGGCAACACAACATGGTTTTTTGTTCAGGGAGATTATGCCTTTTTGGCATGTTTTGGGAGTTTTTTTCAGGGGCCGAGTGCTCTATTTATACTAGTTTTTCCCCTGTTTCTAGGGGTGGACAACTTTGGAAAACAACAATTAAGTTTATTAAGTAGGGATTTTAGCCTTTAAAAACTATTATTGTTGGTCTGAAGAGGGTTATTCAAATTGTGCCTGTGACCTTTATGAGACTTCTTTCAATGTGCTTTGATGGTCTTTTCTATGCTATTCTATTAAAATTCTAATAACTTTGGGAATATATCTATCTAAGATTTTGCCGATTAAACTATGTTTCACACTTGTTATCTGGTAAATGCATGATGAGTATTTCCTTATGTTACAAAGAAATTTAATTGTATCTTGGTTATGTTCCTGATCTAGACTTGTAGATTGTTGAATGGGCTTATGAAAGTCATATGTTTTTGGATTTTGGATGCTCATATCTTTTAATGATCTGGCGTATCGCCCTAGTAGTCTAGTTTTTTACTAATTTTAAGGTGTTTCTTTCTTTTCCTTTTCTCAAAACACCAAGGAAGAGCTGACTTCTCAATCCTAGAGGTCATTCAGTGGAGCCTACGCAACTAATCCCCCACCACTGAATTTCCCATAAGGTTGTTTGTTTCCAAAGTAAAATTCAGATTCAACAGTTCTTTTGTTGGCACGCCTAGTGGGACAAATTACTTGAACATATATTTCTGAGCTAGTTTATGAGGCATAGGCCTATCACTAGAAGTTAGACAAATTTAAACCCTCACCTTCTTTTTCCTCCATCAGTGACTGTCCATTCAGCCATAGTTTTACCTTCTCACAGTTTTCCCACAATCATACACATTGTGATGGCACAAGTTCCTCCCAGAAATTTGGTGACTTGGGATAATGGTAGCCCCCTCATTCCCCTAGTTCCACCAGTGTTTTGGGGAGCCATCCCGATACCCGCTCTTAAGGTCATTCCTAAGTTCACAGGAGAATTTCATAAAACCCTTGGGGAGCATCTGCAAGATGTAGCTACTGTCTACATTGTCCATGGTATCACCAAGCAGAATGTAGCTCTGAGGTTGCTCGTAGCATATTTCAAAGGAAAAGCTTTGGACTAGTTCAGATCCTTAGGCCCCAACACTATAGGAGATTGGGATCAACTTGGAGATCATTTCTTTCAGAGATTCTCAGATAAAGCTAACAGATCGTCTTTAATGCACCAACTCATTACAATAAAGAGAGCTCCGACTAAAGAATTAATCGATTTTAATCTAAGGTTTCAACAAACTCGGCAGAGGATACCATCATCTGCTCGTCCTCCAGCAGATATGACTTTTTTATTTTACCTACAAGATTTCAATTCTGACATATCAGTGATGATTCAATCTTTAGGAGGTAACACTCTTCCGCAAGCATTTGATATAGCAGTCCAAGCTAAAAATAACCTTATTGATGCTGGAAAGCTAGCCCCTCGCCCTATAATGCCAGTATTCCCTAAAATATATACCCAAGTCATGGAAGATGCCGCTCCTATTATGTCCGCTCCACAGTCTATGTACTCGTTCCCTACTCCCCAAACCTAAAAAGAGCCCAGATATGAAAAATATCTTAAGATCCTTCTCCAATGAAATTGTCAACCTAAAAAGAGCCCAGATATCGCTCGCCAAGCCCCCTTTTCAACAAAATTTCTAGGGGAACCGTCCTCCATACCAACATACAAGTCATCATGTTGAGAAGTCTCTTCAGCCGAATGGCCAAATAGTCCCAATCTCTAATCTGTTGTAGGATGTCTACCCAACCACTGGTAGAGAACTGATAGTAGGTAAAAATAACTTGGCAGACGACACCAACTTTTGGTGTTTCCCATGCAACAATGCTCATACTCCAAGGAATTGCCCAAGGGGGAATTTGTAGCAGAAGGTTGCAGAACAAAGGAACTCAGGCATGACGCTGGATGAATCTGCATATGCATCTCTGGGCATGGACAATGCGGCTTTTATCGCTCAAATGCAAGGGATGCCATTATAACAAGAAGCGGAGATCGCCTCTGACCATGCGCTTTTTTCATGGATGGAAGATGAGGACATGGTACTAACCAATGGCGTAATCACCCCAAAGGATGGAGCCCCTCTTGTGCACTCAGATTACAATCTTCACTCTAAAAGGCATTTGACCAGGGAAGACACCAGAAATATGAGATCAGTGCCCATGGACAGGACCTCAGAACCACCGGTCATGAATTGTGCCTATCCAAGGAAAGAGTTCATCCCTTATAAACTGAAAGAGCCAAAGGTTCTCACACCTCAAGTGCTAGATGTAGTTGAACAGTTGAAGAAAGCCCTAGCTCATGTCTCTCTTTGGGATGTCCTAAGTATCCCAGAGCAAAAGAGAAGACTAAGAGAGGCATTGTTTCATGACCAAAAGGATGCAAGTGTGGTAGCTCCACAATCCTTTCAGACCGACAGAATGGGTACTCGACCAATAGTGGGTAAAACGTGCTCTCCGACCGTATTGAAAAATGAAAGCTCACCCCCCGCTGCCGAAGGAGAAGGTAAGCCTAAGCGAAATCCTTTTTACCTTACCCTTACATTTGGAGATAAACATTTGCACAACTCCATGATAGATTCTAGGGCTAGCACTACTGTCATGCCTCAACAAATTGCTGAGGTGTAGAAACATTAGGTATGATCCTTTGAATAAAGGAGTCATGCAACTCAATGGGAATAGGGTCCAAATGGTAGATCTCATTAAAAGCCTTCTCTTAACATTATTTGCATGTCCAAGTGTGATAGTGTGCCAAGAAGTAGTAGTCATCGATATCCCCCCTGTCTTTGGACTTTGGACTTTGTCTTTCTCGAGATTTTACTGCTAAAATAGGAGGCTATATGTCCCTAGATTGGTCCCATCTTATCCTCCGCACCCGACATGGTGCGAAGATGAAAATCCTTTGAAAACCCCTCCACGCTAAGCACATAGCTGACCAGGCCTTGTGATTAATTTCGAGCCTACCCACACCTCTATATCCAATGATGAACGAAAGGTGGTAGAGATTTTAGAAGATGAAGAAGTAATGGGAGAGATTCCGCCTAAGCAAGAAGCTTTCCTAAATGAGTTCATAGCTTCAGATCCCTTCTCTAATTACCATGCCATGGGCCTGGGTACCTATTGCATTTTTGAAGAAGATCAGATCATCCCAAGGCTCACCATGGATCTGTTCTCTGAAGATCAGTTGTCTTCGGCACTATGGACCCTACACTTTGATGATGCTAAATGCAAAATGGGTTCCAGAGCTAGAGTTTATCTCAGTCCCCCTTTGGATGATCAAATCTAGAAGCCTTTCTGGTTGCAGTTTGCATGCTTAAATAATGAAGCAGAGTATGAAGGACTGATTCAAGGTTTGAACATGGTGGAAAAGATGGGCATTAAAAAATTGAAAGTCCTTGGCAATTCAGAGCTAGTGGTTCATCAAGTTTGAGGGATATCGAGTGCTAAACATGTCCGCATGAGGTCTTACCATGCCAGAGTGTGGGATCTAATAGAATGTTTCGATGCTTTCAATATCATAAGCATTCATCGGAAAATAAATACCATAGTAGATCACATGGCCACCATAGGAGCACATTTTCATCCTGCCACAGACTTCCTAACCGGCTCTGAAGCAGTCAGTGTGGTGGTCTGCCTGGCTATTCCTGACAATGATGCATATTGGCAAGTGTTTGAAAGTGATGAATAAATCACTTTGTTCATCCAAATCTTGAGAGAATTCGCCGACCAACTGTAGCCTAAGATAAAAGAAGCTTACGGGAATCAGGTCATTTAGTTAAAGTCCAATAAGCTCCCTAACCGTTTGATCACCTTAGAGAACCTGTTTGACCATGAGGATGCTAAAATGGATAAGCAAAAGCTCATATCAAATAAAGAAGATTACACTGAGATGTCAGTTGGTAGTGGAAGAATTCTCAAGGTAGGAAAAGGTGTTTCCTCCAAATATAGAAAGAAGTTGGCCCGATATTGTGATGTATATGAAGGTGTTATGGCTTGGTCTTATGATGATTTAAGGGGTTACAATCCTAACATCATCCAACATACCATCAAGCTCGCAAATGAGGCTAGGCCGATCCGGCAGAAGAAAAGACCAGTTAACCCAAAAATTGAATCCCTCATGGCTCAAGAGTTGAAGAAGCTGATCGAGTCAAGGATTATTTACCCCATAAAGCACAGTACATGGGTGTCAAATTTGGTCCCTGTTAGGAAGAAAAATGGAGATATCCGACTCTGTGTGGACTTTTGTGATCTGAATCAAGCATCGCTCAAAGACCACTATCCCCTGTCGTCCATGGAACAATTACTAAGCACAGTGGCTAGATCAGAAATGTTCTCAATGCTCAACAGTTTCTCAGGACATAATCAAGTAAGTGTGAAAGTAGAGGACCAGCACAAGACGACGTTCACTACTAAGTGGGGAATGTTTGCTTATCAGAAGATGCCTTTCGGCTTGTCAAATGCCGGAGCAACTTTTCAAAGGGCCATGGATTTAGTTTTCAAAGAGATAATTAATAAGATCATGTTAATATACTTAGATGACCTAACCGTGTTTTCCAAACACCGAGAAGATCATTTTGATCATCTCAAGTTAGTCGTCCAAAAATGTCTTGAGTTTGGGATTTCCTTAAACCCCAAAAAATGTATCTTTGGGGTTCCTCAAGGAAAATTACTTGGGCATATAGTTTCAAAAGAAGGCATCTCCATTGATCCAAACCGGGTCAAGGCTATTAAAGACCTTCCCCTTCCGGTCAAGAAAAAGGGAGTCCAATTTTTTCTAGGAAAGGTCACTTTTGTTAGTCATTTCATCCCTAACTTTGCCGAAATAATAAGACCCATTACTCTCATGCTGAAAAAGATATACATTTCAAATGGACCGCTGAAGCCAAAAAAGATTTTAATGAAATAAAAAATGCTATCTGTTCTGCTCTCGTATTGTCTAACCCAGACATGTCTAAGAATTTCATAATGTATGTTTATTCTGGTCAGCATAGCATCACCATGGTTCTAACCTAAAAAGACACCCAAGAAGGAGGAGAGCATCCCATAGCTTTCCATTCAAAAACTCTTAAGGATTATGATATCCGATACAAGTTTGTCAAAAAGAAGGCCTTAGCCTCCGTAAAAGGACTAAAGAAATTCAGGCATTTCATTGCCTATAATAAAATCACGATGTTTGTAACCCATCCCGCAGTAAGGGAATACATCATGGAGGGCGACATCACTAAAAAGAGGGCAAACTGGATCACTAAGATTCTAGAATATGATGTCAATATCAAGCCAACAAAGCCTGTTCGTGGGAGAGGCCTGTGTGAATATATAGTGCAGGACTGTGAACCCCCGTGGCGATGAAGCGGCCATAGAGGAAATAGTTATGTTTGTGGCCGATGTTCCCAATGATAGCTGGATTGACAAAAGGAAGCATTTTATGAAGACTGGGATTTTTCCCAAAAATCTTCCTCCGTCTAAGAAGAGGTTCTACAAACTCCAAAATAGCAATTTTTGCTTGATAGATGGAACCCTCTTCAAAAGAAATTTTGATGGAGTTCTGCTCCATTGCGTAGACCGAGGCCAAGCTGATAAAATACTCCATGAGTTTCACTATGGCTCATCAGGAGGCCACTTCTCTGCACCTACAACCACTATCAAGATTACCCAAGCTGGATATTTTTGGTCTTCCATGTTCAAAGATACACACAATTTGGTAAGGGGATGCAAAGAGTGCCAATATTACATAGGAAGAAGTAAGAAAGCTGCAATGTCATTTAGGCTCGTGTCAGTGGAAGAGCCTTTTGCTCAATGGGGCCTTGATTTTATTGGAATGATCAACCCCCCAAGTTCAGCCAGACATAAGTGGATCCTGACCACTACTGATTATTTCACCAGATGGTCCGAAGCCATTTCTTTACGGAATTCATCAGAAAGAGAGGTGTTGGCTTTCCTAGAGGATCTGACGTGCCGGTATGGTCCCCTAAAAATTGTTATATCAGATAATGTGTGTGCATTCACAGGCTTGCAAATTACCCAATTCGCCCTCAGCAAAGTTATTTATCTCAAAACCTCTTCTAACTACTATCCTCAAGGGAATGGACTTGCTAAATCTACTAACAAGAACCTGATCAGACTTATCAAAAGGATAGGTTTTGAATACAAGAGGGAGTGGCACCACCACCTAAGAAGCATGCTATGGGAAAACCACATAATGCCTAAATAGATTCTAAAAAGCTCCTCGTACAAGTTGGTATATGAAAAAAGATGCACTTTTCCCCATGTCACTAGAGATCTCGGCGTTGCAATTGCTAAAATCAATGGAGGTTGCCAAAAATGGCCCCATGGTCATAAGGCTGGTAGAGATTATGGAGCTAGAAGAAGCGAGGGAGGCAGCTTTCATGGCTCTCTAAGGCAGATAGGAACTCATCAAAAGATGGTTTAACAGTAAAAAGAGTTCAAATCTGATTTTCGCGCTCAGAGACCTCGTTTTGAAATTTAATGAGAGGATGGCAAAACCCAACTAACATGCCAAGTTTGATGGCCTATGGGAGGGACCTTTCCACATTATAGGTTGCAAAAGTTTCAATGATTTCAAGTTAGAAGACATGAGTGGGGACCCCCTCCCCATCCCGATTAACGGTTTCCACCTCAAACCTTTTCATTAAGGGTTCCTTGCCCTTTTTAAGGTTTATAATGTATATCATGTTCATAATGTATATAGTGCCTATTTATCTTATTTATTTCCAGTTAGAATTAAGCAAGCAGATGGAGGAAAAGAGAAGACAGATAAAGGAGAAGAGCAAAAAATAAAAGAAATCAATTATATTAAGAGCATATTTTTGTTACAAAATGAGCAGGCTCTTGTCCTCTCCTTTTTCTACAATCTTTTTAGTTCAAGTCCAAGTTGACGGTTCATCACCTCTTCAGTGACTCTTTTCAGTCTCTCTCTTGTCAGTATCAGAGTTTTCTTCTTCCCCCAACCACTCTGAGTCAGAGGCACTCTCGAGCTCCCCGGGCATTAAAATGACAACAAGGTTTGGTTGCTGATCTGGCACTAAAATTCTCGGGAAGATGTAGTCTCTGAATCCAGTATACTAGTTCATGCCTTCTATAACTGGGATTATCAAATGGATGTGCAGAAGAAATTATGTGGCAAGCTTAGCGTGATAACAATGAGAGGACAGCGTCATGGTTTTCAGCCCACCGATGAGCAGATGCCAAACCACTTCTTCATTGAGCATGATGAACCACTCCAAGTCAGGCACCATAGGGAGCCCTCGGAAGGGCACATAGTATGCAACTACATTCTCTAGTCCACCCAAGTAATCCTCAGGAAAAAGAGCTTGAGCCAGCTGCATTGCCAGCACCCCAGACTGACCATAATCCAGCAGAGAGGCTATGAATCGTGAGCAGATGTCTGTATTTACTTTATATCGGTCTGAATTACCAACAAAATCCTCTCTGAGTATCCATTTAATGACGGCTAGTATTAAAGGGTTCTTCCTATGTGTCATCCCCTGCAATCTCCAGTCTGAAATATTTCCCAAGAAAGTGACCTGCGCTTTCTTGCTGATGAGCCTAACATGAGTATCCATTTCTACAAAAACTCTACTGTTAAAGCTTGCAATATGGTAAAAGAATGTCCAAAAAAGACATACTTATAGCAAAATTTTGACAGAAGGATGTCCAATGCTCGAAACTCATGCTTTCCAAAATTCCAATGTTTTTGTCATGTCTCCATTAATTCGCGTAATGCGAATGGGATTGTCTTCAGGATACCGGGGTCTTGTCAGTTACCTCGAGGAGAGAGGTGGGAAGAAGAAAAGAGCCATGTGTACTTTTAGGTATGTTATAGCCTGCACGATCATTATTTCTGACCGATCCTCTCAATCAAAGAGAAGATTTGCCTAAGGAACTTCCCTCGAGTAATGTTGAATTAGCCAAAGGTATTCTAGGGAAGCAGGAATGATGATGCCCTTCATCCGCGAGGGTTTATTGCATTAGCAACTTGAGCTGGTGTGCGTGTAAGCAGGACCTCGCCATTAACGCACTTAGCTTTCGCAAAAATCTAGGTTCGTTATGCATGCATTTAAGGCTTGATGTTTTTTCCCTCTTATTAGTCTATTTTGTTTTTGAAGAGCGGAAGGAAAAAGAGGGCGAGCGAAGTTTTATTTTCCATCTCTAGTTAGTCCAAGAAAAAGAAATGAAGTTTTCTATCTATAATGGATTCTGAGGCCATGTCCGCAAGTGTTGTTCACAGAGGTTTCTAGGTTAATGTTTTCAAATAGCTATCTTATTCTACACATGCCATGCCTCCAAGGAAGGAGTGTCGAAGGATGAAGACCAAGGCTAAAACGATGACCCGGAATGTGTCGGTTGTTCTGAATTCTTCGGAAAATATTTTCGAGCCTGAGATCTGTAAGCAACTCAAGAACCTCAGAGAGGTTGCTTGCTTGAGGATGTTGCATCACAAAAATGACCCTCATCTCTGGCAATGAGTTTCTAGAAAAGTGGTGCTCCCTAATCCTTGGTTGCTGCAGTCCCATACTACCCTGAGCTCATAGCAGCTTGTGTGAAGCTTTTTGATCCCACCTCATTCTTTATTAGTGGCTCCCTCCTGAAATTGGTCATATCTCTAGAAGCCATTAGGGAGATGATGTGCTTTCTAATTCTTGAGGCAACAGAGGTTTTCTTAGAAATATCAGTGGAGTTTTGCAGCACTAGAAGAGATGCTTTGACTTTCTATCAAAATACCCTCCATCAAAGTCTGTCGGTGGGACTTTCGAAGTTCCCTTTGTCCTACAGTGACCTAAAGCAAGATGACCTCAAAGATATCTCCTCTACCTTGGCATGGTTATGTGGGCATGACAGCAACCGGGATATCATGACTTCCATGCTGGGTTTCCTTTTCAAATGTAGGAAGCAAAGAGAGCCTTTTCACTTTGACTTTTCTGTAACTATTGCTAGAGCCATCATTGAGAAATTGTCCAAGTTCTAGCTATTGTGGTGCTTTAGATTCTTTTCAATATTGGTACACCTACTTTTGCACCAAAATGAAGACTTTTTTGCACAGTTCATGCACTTGGCCACTTACGATGAGTCAGGAAATGTAATGTCGGTGTCCTGCTGGACACTCCTACTGCTGGCCTCCTATAATTCCTATTAGTTTTCAGATCTATTCATGGCTCTCATACTCAAGGACTTTGGAGTGATCCCTAATGAGCCACTAGCTCATTTCTCTTAGATTCAGATAAACTGGATGCAAAATGAACGCCCTCCTTGCGACTGGTTCATGGGCCCTAATTTTTCTTTCATCTGTGTGCATGGGTTCTCCGAAGAACCTTTTTGGTTGCCCACTTACATAACTGACCAAACCCTGGCCCTTGAAATGGCAAGGTAGTTGGCGAGAATTGAAATGGGAAGAAGCATGATACCTCTATCACCAAAGATAACAAGGCCATTGGCCCAATCACTCTAGTAAGAAGAAAAGTTATAGAGGAAACCCTAACATCAAAAATGGTGCAGCTTGGTTTTGTAGTAATTGATGACTCTTGGAGTTATGATCCCAATGGTTGCTTAAAAAAAAGAAAGAATGTCATTAGGAATGAGCCTCAAAATTTATGGGCAGAGTGCACGAACCTCCGGGTTGATGACCTGAACCTATATGTGGGCCTTGAGGATTTTCCTGTTTTAGAATGCCCCCCATGGCTAAAGTTCTATTCTCCCGTGCAAAGGTTCAACCCCACAAAGCCTATTCCTTGGGTGTTGTTGGAAAACATGAAGACTTTAGCTTGGTCTAGAAAGAAAAGGGAAGATTTTTGGGTTTATCGACAAGAACTAAATCAACCTAGAGCCAGCATTGGGAATGCATCCCTGGATGAGTGTTTTAAGTAGAAATGGTGTAGACTAAATAAATCTGATGATGAGATAGGTGGCAGTTCCTCATGTAGGAACTCATCTCCCGTGGTGGCTGCCCGACAGGAGGTTGAGGTTATAAATATTGAAGGACAGGGCCCAGAATCGCAAAATCTCCTTCCTTTAGATAGTGTAGCTCTCAAGCCTCGTTCATAAGCTAGTAAGAAGTGGTTTGAGAAGTAGTCCTTCGAGATCCCTCCAAAGAAGAAGCCATATCCTAGTGTGTCAGGAGGAAACCCACCTTCTCAATTTTCAGCAACCTCTTCAAATCTTTAGCAGTCGTCGACTTCCAGAGTTCAAGTACATCCTTTTTTTCATTCATCTCAGGCTCAGGATATTCTTTTGGCTATCCTCATGACCACAATGCAAACCTCAGTCCATACTGCTCTCACTCTAGCCCTGATAGGTACACCGGTTGATCCCCAAGATGTGCTCCCATAGGCTTCTCTTCCTTTTCTGGCCATGGTTTTCATATCCATAGCATTTCCATCGCTAGCATCAGAAGCAACCCCTATATCATGTAGGCTAGGTTTTGGAGAGTCATCTCCCTAGGTTATGGGCATAGCATCCTCAAGTCCTTTCCTATTAAGGGGTTCCCCTTTTGTCCCATTATTTTACCCATTGGCTCTAGCCCACCCCATCCAGACTACTTTCGTTGGGCCCATTTTGTATTTCTCCTTTGCAGTCCCTCCTGGTGCAACTTTTGCAGATCAAGCCATCAATCAACCAGATGATTTCCAGCAGCAAGTCATTTATGATAGAACCACTAGCCTGAGTAAAAAGAGTAAGCGAAAAGAAAGGGAAGGTGCTCATCCAGCCCACCACCATATACAAACACACTTTAGTGAGCAAAAAGATTGCCTCTACTTTGCAAATCTTGTTCCCAAGGTCAAAAAACCAGAATCTTAGATGAGACCAAATGATTATGCACTACAAGCCATCGACGTTAGTCTTCAAAGTACTATAGCATCTGACAAGGTTGGAGTGATGGAGGAGACTCCAAAAGTAGTATCCATAGATTTTATCAAGAAAAGCCATCATTTGGAAAAGCTCCAAGCTGAGAATGTTAGTCTTCGACATTCCCTCATTCAGCAAAGGAAGGAAGACAAGGCTCGGGGCTCATAAATCAATCGTCTACAAAGTTTGCTAACTCAAACTAATTCAAAGAAAGGGAAGTTGCAGTCAACCTTTAACAATGTGAGCTCTCAGCTAAAAGGCCAAGAAGTGACAAGGAATGTGGCTTTGAAGGAATTACAAGAGAAGGATGCAGAAATACAACAATTAAAGGTTGCCTCTAGAGATGTTGCCTAGGTCCATATGCAGTTGCACAAAGAAATCCTTCTTAAAGAGGATTATTTTCATCAAGTAAGTGAAGCCCAAGTATCACTGTCTGAGGAAAAGACAAATTTTGAAGCAGAGCTAAAAATGAGAGAGGCTAGTCTTGGACAATCTAGCGAGCACATTTTAGAGTTGGCAACTCTTTTGTTGCATGAACAAGATCATACATTGCAACTCTAGCAAGACCTTAGGATTGGGGAGGCAAAGATCCTTACTTTGGAGAATCAAGTGACCATTGAAAAAAACAAATGTAGTCAGCTCCAGCAGGAAATGTTTGTGAAGGACAATGAAATTATGTGGTTACTGAACATTCCACCTCCGTAGTAGATTTCCCCAGATTTTTCTACCATGATGACAGAGCTATATGTTTCTCATTGGGAAAAAGTAAAATAGTACTTTCCATCCCTGTAGCCT
The DNA here is from genome assembly GCF_030272615.1 of Cryptomeria japonica. Lineage (NCBI taxonomy): Eukaryota > Viridiplantae > Streptophyta > Pinopsida > Cupressales > Cupressaceae > Cryptomeria > Cryptomeria japonica. Next base: position 217,091,665 of record NC_081407.1, on the reverse strand, counting down.
ATGTTAAGATTCCTTAGTGACGCGCAATCCCTCTGCACTAAGGTCAATTCCCTCATTAGCAGTTCCATGCTTGTCATTGGTTCTAAGTTCCCAGTAGCCCAAAGTCTTATCCAGTTGTTATATTCCACTTGGGATGAAGAACTATGGGAGAAAGGGGTTGTTGACCGTCAGCAATTGATTAAAAGAACAAATGTTTTTGTAAACCAACATAGGATAATCATGCAGGCTTCAGAGGGCCTGGCGCCTTTGCAATTTTCAGTTCCAGACATCAAGAAGTGTTTGAAGAGGTTCGTTTCTTTGGGCCTACCCTCTCCTTTTTCTACAGGTGATACTGTGCGAGGGATTGAACAAATATTATGCCAGGTTGAGTATTTGTAGCAAGATCGATCTTTCCTTAGCACCTGGGAGATCATATTTTGGTGGCCGAGGTGAAATGTCTTCTGCACCCTCTGGCCCAGTTCTCGACTCTCCTGAAACAGGTCTAAGATGAGCCTGTACCCCTACCTTTTGATGAAGTAATTTTCTTGGATCAGTATTTCTAGAATTTAGAGGTGCAAGCTATGCTCTTTGAGGATGAATGGTTGCCTTTGCAGTAGGCCTCCTATCTACTCCGTCCCATTTTGGCATGAAATCTGGTTTGTGAGCCAGTAATTTTTGGGTTCTCCATCTCTGCAGGCAAAATTTTCCCTATTAGTTGCCAAGAAATGTTCACATTAAAACCCCCTGGTTTAAGGTTTGTCACTGGTTTCCCCTGTTTGGTTTGCCTCTTTAGTTTTCCAGTAGTGCAGGGCACATAGGACAATTGTCGGCACGACGTTGCTCCCTCGATCTGTATTTGGCATCTAGTTTTTGGAGCAACGCGATAGTGACAAATAGAAAGGTGTGATGACTGTTTTCTTTCACAGGGCCCACCTTTTAGAGCAGTAAGCGAGCGATTACCTACTTTTTTGTGATTTTTATGACAGCCAGTCTACGGTTAGTAAAATCTTTTCAGTTCATGGTAGTATGCAGACTGTTGTAGGCGAGAAGTGGAACTCTAGGGGCCGTTTTATTGGGTGTGATCTCCAGGGTGACATGGCATATTTTTCTGTTTAGGGAGGTTATGCATTTTTGGCGTGTTTTGGGAGTTGTTTTTAGGGGCTGAGTGCTCTATTTATGCTGGTTTTTTACCTATTGCTGGGGGTGGAGAACTTTGGAAAAGAATAATTAAGTTTATTAAGTAGGGATATTAGCCTTTAAAAACTATTATTGTTGGTCTGAAGAGGGTTATTCAAATTATGCGTGTGGCCTTTATGATACTTCTTTTAGTACGCTTTGATGGTCTTTTCTGTGCTATTCTGTTAAAATTCTAATATCTTTGAGAATATATCTATCTAAGATTTTGCCAATTAAACTATGTTTCACACTTGTTATCTGGTAAATGCATGATGATTATTTCCTTATGTTACAAAGAAATTTAATTGTATCTTGGTTATGTTCTTGATCCGAACTTGTAGATTGTTGAATGAGCTTATGAAAGTCATATGTTTTTAAATTTTGTATGTTCATGTCTTTTAATGATCTAGTGTATCACCTTAGTAGTCTAGTTTTTTACTATTTTTAAGGTGTTTCTTTCTCCCCCTTTTCTCAGAACACCAAGGAAGAGTCGAGTTCTCAATCTCGGAGGTCATTCAGTGGAGCCTGTGCAACCGGTCGCCCACCACTGAATTTCCCATAAGGCTATTTGTTTCCAAAGTAAAATTCAGAGTCAACAAGTCATATCTTGCATCTCATTCCTCATAGCATTGTTTTCTTGCCTCAACTTGTTCACAAGGTCATTAAGAGTTTCCTTTTCATCATCATCATTCTGGATCTTCTCATGAAGTTCTCTTCTTTTGTTTCTAGCAATAGTGAGATTCTCCTGAAGTCCTTGAATGAATTCCTATGCAATCTTCAGATCATCTTCAAGTTTGATATTCTTCAACTTTTCCGCATCAAAGTCTACAAGAGCTATTTCCAATTGCTTTCTCAAGTTTTCCATCTGTACCGGTGTCAGTATCTAACCGGTTTAATGAATTTCTAACCTTATTAAGTATTTAGCATTCCAAAACAATGTACCAATAAACAAGAATTAATGCAGTAAATATGAACAATAAAGACAACATAGAAAGCACACCATAACACAAGATTTTTGGTGAGGAATCCCGATGTGGGAAAAATCTTGGTCAAATTTGTGACCCACAATATTCACTCACTGGCCAATGAATGGATATTACTTACAATGAGGTGCCTGTACATGTAGGAAGACCAACTGCCTAGAGCTCACTGCTCAAATACAAAAGGGAAGTCTCACTGACTTACAAAATGAATTATGAGAATCCAAATATAATGTATTGCTACAAAACAACATCTGCTAAGCCAAGTTCAGTATCGGTTTAAGCTCATACAATGACCATGACCTAATACAAAATCTGCCTTAATATTCACTCTACATATCCATCATATCTATCCTCTATATATGTCAAAATGATCTACAAGATCTCATACTTATATATGAGTCTTATTACAATTTGCCATGTCGACTTACAAAAGATATTACAATTAAATACAAAATACAATAATCAAAATCCTGTCAGCTGAGATGTCAGTAAACATTATTGTCGCTGCCGGTGAACTATCTACCGGTGTAGTCTGTCAGTGCCAGGGAGACTCTCTAGTGATGAGTAGTGTGCTCTAGGCAGTGTACCTTCCTACATATGTAGGCCCCCTCTCTATGTAATATTTTTCATATGGCTAGTGAATATATATTGTGGGTCACAAATCCCACCATGGTTTTTCCTCTTTGAGTTTTTCCACATATAAATAATGTATTTTATGGTGTTCATTCATGTGGATGGTTTATTTGCTTCAAGTTATATGTGATGCCCTCCTAAATGGCACAAGGTTAGCAAATGATAAACAACACCAAAGACACAAAAACCGTTAGTGTTAGCCAATCAAAAACTAATCTATGAAGGCATACCAAGAGAGACACTTAAAAGCATGCTAATGTATCTAATAAACAAAACAAAGATTATGAGGCATCTCCAACTACCTCTTAGCATGGCCTTAGCTCCTTCTCCCTTGTTTCTCTCCTCTCCAAGTTCCAAAATAGTGTAGCTCTCAGCAGCTTTTTGCACTATGGATGCTTATGGAGGATTGAGATTGTAGTATAGCTCTAAATGTGGAATGAAAAGCTAATACTAATCTATTGATGCTAAAATGATATATTTTAACCAAAATGATAAGATGTTAGATTGCTTATGCTAAAATGCTCTCTAAAAATGTCTATAGCCTAAATGCATACAAGTTTTCAGGATCTGGATTATGAAGGAATGGGCTCTATTTATAGGAAAAATGGAGCAATGGATGGCCAGGATTGAAAGGTTTAATCAAGGGTCAAGCTTGAAAGTTGGGGATCTATGTGCACAATTGGCACCAATAAAATAGTGACAAGTGTCAACACAGGATTGGGTTGAGAGAAGAGGTTGGAGGCATTAAAGGCCTGAGAAGACCTCATGGTTATCTAGAAGGTAAGGGTCAAGCCTAAATTAAGATTACCCACTGGATTAAGAGTTAATCCAAGGATAAACCTTTGTGCAAATGTTTAAGAGATAATCATGGTCAAAGCATTAAAGGCTTGATGAGACCCTTGGGTTGGGTAGAGGTTGAGTCAAAACAAATGTTTTAACCATGTAGGAGGGTTTGGGTTAACCATTAATGGTTATTGGAGACTTTGTGGATTAAGTGGTTGAAAGTTGGAAGCCTTTAATGGCTATCAAAGACTTTGAGGATTTTGAGAAGTGACTTCCCTTTGCTTAGGAATCTGACAATATTTAGGGGATGGATTAGGCTAATTAGGAAGGGGTTAGAAGAATCTAGAAGGGAATTAGATTTTGCAAGTGGATTTGGTGGGTGAGGGAAAATAGGAATTTATTTAAAATAAAAATTCATTTATTTCAAAATGTGTGCAAGTTGCATTTGTAGGAAAATGCAAGTGGGGGGGGATAATGATTTAAATAAATGTTTTATTTAATTTATTTAAAAGAGGAATAGGGGGATTTAATTAAATAAATAGATTTTATTTATTTAATTGATTTGTATTTGGTTTAATGAATTAATTAAAATAAATTGAATAATTTATTTAATTAATAGAAGAATGTTTGGGGATGAATTAATTAAATATTTATTTAAGTAACTGATGGCTAGTGGATTTTTAATCAAATAAATATGAAATATTCATTTAATTAAAATGGACAGATTTGTGTGACTACAATATGTGTATGTCATAAAAGCATAAAATATTATCTTATTGGCAGAACACTAATTCACCCCCCCGCTTAGTGTTCTTGGATTCCAACAATTGGCGTCATAGCTTGGTACCTCAGAAGAATTTTAATGGCTTGAGGAAGATCTTGAAACTAGAATCATTAAACATGGCTATGGAAAAGCAACTTGAGATGGCTCTTGAGGATTATGATGTTGAAAGGATGAACTTAAAACTACAAGATGAATTGAATTCTGCAAATGAATTCATTCTTGTCCTACAAGAAAGGTTATCATCAACTCAAGCTAGGAGAAAAGGACTTTGGTAAAAATGGGATGATGAAAATGCACTCAAGGAACATTGTCAAAAACCGAGTCAAGCAAACATGCTCATGCAATAATTGACTATGAGGATGTCAAAAGATATTGAGGACGAAAAGAAGAAGGAAGAAAATATTAATACTATGACATATAGGCTCATGAGAATGATATGTTGAGAACTAGTTTGGTGTAATCCCAGAATAATGAACAAGAACTTGAAAGACAAATAATAACTCTGAGAGATGATCTAGCTACTGCAAGTGAGTATAAAGAAAAGTTTTGGATTAGTGTTGCATAATTGGATGACTTATTGAAAAGACAAAGACAGAGTGATGATTCTATAGGACTTGGATTTGTACAAGGTGAAAGATTGGTTATTGCAAATAAAGATCAGACAATCGGTATGCAGAACTCATCAGAATAGAGGAAACCAGTAAAGAAATCTAATGCTTATAAATTCAATGGTAGATGTTTTTTTTGTAATAAATTTGGGCATATGGCTAAACAATGTAGAAATAGAGAAAATTAAAACTACAATTATTTTCTGGGTCAATGCACAAATTGCAAGAAATATGGTCATAAATAAGAAAATTGCAAAATGAATCTTAAATGTCATGCATGTGGAAAGTTTGGACATTTGGATAATCAATGTAGGTCAAGGAATTACACCAGATATGTCAAAGAAATTCAAAAGAACAATGTTACATGTTATGCATGCAACAAAATAGGTCATATTGCTAAGTACTATAGAAGAAAGACTAAACTGGTTAGTAATGATAAAGCAAATGAGAAAGGAAATTAGAAGGTAGATGAAATATAACAAGATCACACCAAGAGATTGGTTAGAAAATCTAAAGAACCAAGTGGAGATGCAACTACACTGATAACTCCACTGGTAGAATAGAGCATTTCTCCATCGACAAGAAATTCAACTGGTAACTGAGGCATACTTCTTAGGGGTTGGCAAATTCATTGCAAATCTTGTATATTCCTCGGAGGAGACCAGAAGATATCTGGAGAGTTGTGTTTACCCGATATAGAATCGTGAAACCGACATCTAGTAGGGTACATTGCTAATCATTTACAATAGTGAAGGATTAGGGTTTACTCACTGATAAAAAGGGAAAGTGGATTCATTTTCACTTACCCAACATTCAAACATCTAGAGTGAATCAGAGACGAATCTTAGGCAAATAAAAGCAAGCAAAGGCATTCTGAAAGGATTTTCACCAATTATCTGAGAAGCAATCAAATCTTCCAACTGGCAATCATTTTCAGGTATTTCTTCGAAATGACATCTGGATGATCGTCTCCTACTTTCATTGAAAATCCCACCATTGTTGAAGTCAAGGATAGGCTGAGACTTTTTTTCAAGTAAGTTCCCCTGATAGCTAAGAAGGAAGACTCTGCGGGTGCATTCTCTAGGGTTGCTGATGGCGTGATGTATGTAGAATATGTAAGGGTATATATTCATTTCACCTTGGAGGATCTAGGCACATAGGAGATAAAAGGCATGTATCAATCTATGATATCGGGTAGCTCCCAAACAATCAAACCGAAATACAAAGTCATCGAGGATCTAGGGTTGACCGACATCCTATACATACCGGAATTCAAAGATGAGGTGATGAAATTTTTTCTAAGTAGGGTTCACAATGAATTCATCTAGCTGTATCGACCCTACATGATCACAAAGGAGTCTATTCAAGCAACCACCGACTTACCCAAAGTCGTACAAGAACCTGGAAAGAAGATCTCCAACATTGAGGTTGAGAAGCTCACTGATGCAACCCATGATGGAAGATCAATGAGGATCAAAACCATCAAGGAAATAAATGTGAAGTTTGGAAGCATGATAATTGGTTACAAGGTAACTCAATCTAGTTGACTGAACTTTGTTTTCAGTTCTTGCATCCACATTGCACACCAAATGCTAAGGAATGATGGTAAATATGATTTATGTGAATGGCTGAGAAATGAGCTAATGTTGAATCTCGAGAAAATTAAGGGACTTTTGGATTTGGGAATCTCATTGTTTGTTTAATTATTTACTTCATAGATGAGCTACCTGGTCTAGGGAAGAAGCGTTAGGCTCATGACATACTGGTAGGTATGAAAATTAAGGAAGCAATCATCAGTCTTGGTACCAGCAGGGATGAAAAGCTTTGGGGCTATTTCAAAAAATTTCAAGAAAATATGAGACAGAGGGAGAGGATTTCATAGCACATTGTGGAGAAGTACTCCATTGATATTTGTTTTATTGTTAAGACTGATGAAACTCTCATGGAGGCAGTGGAACCTAGGACCATATAGATCACAGAGCTTGGATATGAAATGGATGATAATATTTTGGAACTTTATGCAAAGATGCTGCTAGAAGCTTCATTGGATGATAAGACCAAACACTTTGGCACTGCGGAGGAGAAGGCTTTTGAAATCAAAAATGGATTCAACAAAAAGAGAAGAGAGAAGAAAATTGATATGATGTTTGCATTTATTCAGAATATGATTCATAGGATAGATACTGAAATGGGTTCTGGATCCAAACCGACAGGAGAAGCAGCAACAAAACTGGCAGTGGGTAGTGCTCCTAAGGAGAAGAGGCCCAAAATTTTCATTTCTACTATCACTTTTGACTCTAATCTAGAGGATAATGAACCTCTAGCATTTAGAAGGGTACAAAGAAAGAAAGCTGACTAGCCACTGGTAGAGGAGAAGAAGGTGGAGCCAAGGAGAAAGCTTGTAACAAAGGCAACAAAACCTACTGCACCCCCACCTCTGGCAAGGAAACCTATTCAAAAGAGAAAACCAATTACATCCACTCCCGCAACCCCAAGAAAGAAGAAGAAGAGTGATGAAGCAATTGAATCTGGTAAGGTTACAATGACTTGTGTTGAGCTAAAAGATAAAATAACTAAGGATGGTATTTTGAAGAATGTATCTAATTGCTATGAAAATTTAGAGGATAATGAGTAGAATGAGATTGAAGAGGCAATTTTGTTACACATAGATATATATAAGAAAGCCTTAGTAGAAATTTTGAAGCAAATTCCTCTATCACTATACAATAAGTTAGATGCTAGAAGACTTGATGCAGTCAAGAGAGATAGAGAAATTAAGTAAGTTGAAATTTTGAATTTGTGTGGTTCAATAAGCAATGAGAAAATGAAAAGGTGTATAGATTTTGCAAACAAGATAGTTTTTAGTAGCGAACCCCAACAAATAAGACTAATGATGGGTAGGGTTAATGAGGTTATAAATGAGACCAGTGATGGTTGGTCCAAATTCTTCCAAAAGAATCCAAATTTTCTCACCTCCCATGAAGAATTTGTTAAGGCAACAACTTCCACCATTCGAAATAAATCAAAAGGAAAAGTTATTTTGGGAAGTTCACAACCAATTTTGGATATACCGACAGTAAATAAGGGTGTACAGACACCACTGGTAGCAAAGGAGAGTGTACAGTCTATACCAGCAGAAACAATTTTTGAGAAAGGAAATGTACAAGGTACTGAGAATATTGTGGACAATATTGTTAGGCCCAATATGGAAAGCTAATGTATTGAGAGGGGAGGGGTGAATCAGTACTTCAAAACTTTTCTTGAATAATAACTTTATTGTTATGCATAAACAAAATAGTGCAGTAACATAAAATAAAGTTAAAGCAAATAGATAACAATCATACATGATTCACTCCATAACACATATATTTTGGTTACACAAAAACTCTTGCTTAGAGAGAAAAACTACAGTGGGGATGGCACCCACAATGTCACTACTGCAATAATAAAGAGTGCTCGGTTAGAGCTACATTTTAGCTATTTCTGATAGTTTACCTTGTAAGGAGTAACAAGATCTGTTAGATCTACCTTGCTAAAGGATTTCACAACATTTATTCTGAATGCTGCACCTGGTTAGAGGCTTTACAATTTATAGACTTGGTTAGAGTCTTTTACCCTATTAAAGGTTTCTCTTACAACTTCACAATATTACAATAAAATCATAACAAATATCTGCAACTTTACATCTGAAATGTTATAGCAGATTATATGTGCTCAAAATAGATTACCTTGCTTATAGCATACCTTGGTAACCCATATAGTAACTCAGTAAACCCTTCTATTTACTCTGTTCTTCGACTGTTCTCTGAAAACCTTCTCGGTGACCTCTGTGTCTCTGTAACAGTCTTCTTACACACACATATACACCCTTAACTCATGCTGTATAAATAGATCTCTTAAAATGGTGATTCAATTCATTGCTTCAATCTTACAAACAAGATTCCTTGAATGAATAACTAAACAAAATATTTCATTGGTTAGATTGATCTCAAAATCATACACAATCTTTTGGTGCAATTTCCAATGTGATAATGGTTAGATGTGCCTCGATCTTGTAACATGTTTTCATATGCATGTCCAGGTTCAATGTATCTGGTAACACGTTTCACTCAGTGTATGTCAACTTGGTGTGTCATCTTTACTGCTCGGTAGTCTCAAAAAGATACTCGGTAGACAGCTCGGTGTATACTGCGTTCTGTGACTACTTTCCTTTGTAACCGATTAAACTGTACATATCGACTTCTCTATGTGTACTGACTTCATGATTTGGTAGTGCTAACTGACTAGAGTATATAGTATGACTTTGAATATAAAAACTAATGGCAACTTGATAAGTAGTAACAATCTCCCCTTTTGACATTAGTTGAGATGTTTGACAAAACTACTTTCAAAGTCATAACTCAAAAATCTATATACATTACAAAATGACTATACTTGACAATATATACAATAGTCAATGAAATAGTATATTCAGATATACTCCCCTTATCATTATAGTGTACATAACTCTGATTTTGCATGCTCGATTATGTGCTTGTGTGCTCTGCTTACTGTCCTTGGATACTCTACACACTCTGCTTGGTATACTCCCCCTGTATACAATACTCCGAATACTATATCAAAAATGTATCACAAAAACTATATCACTCCCTCAATATATTATATTACTCCCCTTATATAGTATCACTCCCCTTTTTTGACAAACATCAAAAACTTAATTTCTATCCGGGGGTGGTAACTGATCAAAAATAGATTTATACTTTGTCCAGGCATCGGTGAGTGCGACAGAGAGCGCATCCTTTACACTTTCCATTAAAGAAGTTTGTGCTTGAATATCAACCAATAGGGATATTAAGCCATCAAGAGTGCTTCCCTCTTGTGTAGTAGATAGGCATGTAGCTCGGTTAATCTATTCTTGAACTGATGAAAGATGAGGAAGGAATAATGTCTGGAGTGTCATTATGTGCATCCTGATCTTATGTTCTTCATTTCTTAGTTCCAGTTATTGAGCCATGAGCTGTTGAAGCTTGGTATAAATTTTTTGAATTGAATTGGGCTCAGTGGTCAACTTATTTGAGAGATCGATGATCTCTTTCTCAATTGCATCAGTTTTATTTTTGATATCTTTAATGAATATAGAAAATGTGCAAAGTTTCTAAAAAAAATAAAGAATATGCTTGAGTTGAGGGGACAACTCAGCAATGAATTTGACAAGCTTGACTTTCCCAATAGCTAGAGCTTTTTGTACCTCTTAATCATTATTGTAGTAAACTCCTTGTCTTTTAGCTTGCTCAAGTACTCAGATGCATCTACTCCAGATGTTTCTATTTGATTAAGGAGTTCATCCAGTTGAATGTGGATGGCTATATTGGTTGACACTGTAGCTGATGGTAGCATATCTATCAGCAGTGTCTTCACCTTCTGAATACTTTATTCTTCTTTTGAATGGCCATCTATTTTTCTTGTTCGACCTTTGCTTTGCATAGTTCACCGAAATCAATAAGTGCTTGCCCCTTTAATTGTGAGATATCCACATTGGGCAACACTATTGGTTTAGATAAATCAACTTTGAAACTATGCTTTTTCACCTTCTTCTCTTTACCTTTGGTTGGTTGGACCAAGACAATAGCTTGAGAGGGTTGTTGACCCTCGGTAGGTTGCTTGGTAGAGGCAACACTTTGGTCGGTTCCTATAGCTGCTGTGGTGTCTTGCGGTGCCTTGGTACTGGGTGTCTCAGCTGCTATGTTTTTAGTGCTTGAGGGTGCTTGAGGGTGCTTGAGAGGTCTTTTCTTGAGTTGTACCTTTTGCTACTTCAGACTGGTGACCTTCAGTGCCTTGTGCTGTATCCTGAGGAGCTTCGGTAGAGATAGGTTGATTGATCGGTGGGTAAGGCTGAACTTGTTCTAAAATGGATTCACTAGATACAAGTTTTGCAAATGTAGAGCCTTCAATCATCTCCTACTCCAGTGCTTCTACATCCATGACATCTTCATCAATTTGAATAGTGTCAGCTGGGTCTTGCTTGGTAGCGTTAGGACTGTGCTTGGTGACATCAGGATCTTGTTCGGTGACATCAACAATTTCAACTTTAGATTGTTCACCGACATCCTTAGTTTTGAATATTTCCTACCATTTTGCTTTTGTCTCATTTTCTACATCAATATATAGCCCATTCATCAGTTTTAAGACTCTCTGTTTGACAAGAAATTTGGAATTGTAGGTTGTCAAATATTCCTTTATTTCTGCTACAGACATATCAGGAAATAGATGGACTAGACTTCTTTCTCGAATTTGTTTCTCTGAGTCTATTGCATATTTCCACCTATTATCAATATGCAAGTAAAGTTCATTTGGAAGTGACTTTACTAGTTCTAATGGAGCTAGCCAAAACTTTAGAAGTGTGAAAATAACAACTTCTTCAATTTGTCTCTTCTCATCATTATTCCTAGTCTCATACTTGACATATCTAAATCCTGCAAATCCACCATATTCTTTTAGATTGGCACAAAAGTTTTCAACACTATGTATATTTACCTTCTTGCTCTTTACAATCTGGAATTTGTTTGCATCTTCGGATTCTGTATCCCTAGACTCTTTTGCCAGAATGAGTCTCCGAGTAGATTTCTTGTATGTCTTGGTTACTTTGGGAGTAGTAACACTCTTTTGTTTCTTACTCGGTGATGCAGCTGATGCTCTTGTATTAGGTCTCTTTGTTGGTGGAGTCGGTAGGGCCTTTGAAGTGTCCAGTTTCTTTCTTTTCAACACTTTACCCTTAGGCAATTCGGTGCTCAATGTTATTGCTGCCTCTTGAGCTTCAGATTCCTCTTTGGTGATGGTAAGAGTGCCTTTGATAGGTGTAGAGGAGGATTCTTCTCTGAATTTCTTAGATAAAACCTTTATCATCTTTGTAGCCTTTCTTGTTGCCTTGGGTACTACAATGCTGATTTTTACCTTTTCTTTAACTTCTTCATAAGTTCCATATCTTAGCTCGGTAGCATGCCTTGGTAATGAAAGATGTGCATCAATTTGTTGTTGTGTGATATCAAAGTCAATCTCATAACCCATTGGTGGCAAAGATTGAGTCCCTGGTTCCACAGCATTCACATAACAGTAATCAGTATCTACCTCAAAGCATATATCATCTTTATGTTTCTCTACCAGCTGGGGTGGAATCCGGTACCTGTTGTGCATCTTCTCTTGAAATTTGTTGTAGTCATCCATTATATCATTTAAATTATCTCCCAACTTCTTGATAAAGTTATTAATTTGATGGGTGATTGGTTGGTGTAGCTCCCAAACTACTTTATCGACTGATGGAAAGAATTTATCAAAGTAGAAAAACATGGATACAAGAAGTGAACCAAACTTTAGTGTATTTGCCGAGTTGTTCTTCTTCAGCTTCCTTATTGTGTTCAGGTTCTCAAACAAGTTCTTCAATAACACTTCACATTAGTCAACTTTCATTCCCTTTTTCACAATTTTATAGGCTAAGTCAACTACTGCATAGGGTACACTATTTTCCCTTGCTAATTGGAAGAAACAGTGACCAATTACTCTAATGGCAAACTTAAGTTCTGCATCAGTGACATTGTTCAGTTTTAATCCTCTATAGTTAGATTGCACTCCGGTTAAACTGATTAACTCCTTCTGTGATATCATCTTCTGAGCTCATGCATGATCATAGATAGGATAACTGGTGATCACATGAATGATTTCCTTGGTGATTTTGAATGGTTGCTCTTCTAGCCATATGAAATCATCATGAACTCTGCTCAAAACAAACTTAACCCATTGGGGCTTGAACACACGAGGGTAGGTTAGGGCTTCAGTCAATCCCTTGATTCTGATGTGTTCATACTTTCTATTTAATACACCATCAGTACATAATTCATCATAGGTGTATAATCTCAACATGACCGAGTTTTTCAACACGACATTTGGTGAAGAATCTCACATCTTCAACTAACAAGACTCGATCCGGGATGAGTGAAAAGGCTATTTTGTCATCCAGTTCAGAGGCAACTTTAGGAGTCAAAGTGTATTTCAGTGAGGGCTTCTCTACATTCTTGACAACTATGGGATCTTGGATCTTGGGTGCCATTGAAGATTTCAAGTAAAAACTTAGCAAACTATCCTTAGGGTTTGATGGTTTACAAATGACAGACGCTTCACACTCAACAGATAATAGCAATTTGATAAGATCGGTAAACTAGCTTGATAGTGTGATGAGATTTGATGTAAATACCTTGAATTCACTTTGAATGAAGTTTGATCGCCCTGGAATTGCTCTACTCTGCTCTTTCAAAAAATTGGTGAATGTAAATGACCGCGAAAATGCTTTTAAGTACACAAAATACCTTATCAGGCTCCGTGCAGGTTAGGTCAAAATATTAAATGCACTCGATTCATCTTTTAACCGATTTACTCTCCTTTTCTTGTGTTAACCGAGTAACCAAATTTCCTTCATTTACCGACTTGACAGGCTTCCTGTATTCACCAACTTGACAGGTTTCCTGTAAAGTATTTTTGATAGAATTTCAAACTTACTCATGCATCTTAACTATGCAGATTTGAATTTAGTACATAATAGAATAGGAACTGTTATGATTTTACCCTTCAGAGAATGCAGTCCCTTCATACCTTTACTGATTAATTTGGAATAGGTGCACCTAAGTTGGTAGGTAAGGTGCTTTCTTCATTTGACACAATTTCCTTCTTTTTCCAAATCATCTTTAATTTCTCTTTTATTACTTGAGTGTCTCTTCTAGGTTGATCTCTGCAATCTCTAGCTAAATGTCCAACTTTGTGACAATAAAAACATGCCATACTAGGATTTCTCCATGATCTCTAGTTGTTCATTCCAAACCTTATGAAACAGTTGGCACTAATATGTCCATATCTTCCACAACATTCACACCATATCCTTGTGTTGTAATCCCATGGTACTACTGCATATTGTCTGTAAGGATCTGTGTGAGTTTGGTAACCTCTAGTGTTTGCTCAGTGTGCAGACCACATGTAGTTCTTTTGCTTAAGCCAACACTTCTCAGTACTATGTCCATATCTATTGCAGTTTCTACAAAATCCTTTGAATTTTGCCTTCTGATAGTTGTTAACAGACTTTGTCCTACATTGATTAGATGTGTGACCATATTTATTGCAATTGTAACAATAACCATTGGACTTAGTGATATTCGGTTGCTTTCCTTTTCTGATTTGGCATATGTTGGCAGTATGACCTTGATTTCCATAGTATTAGCAAATAGGCTTCTTTCTTTTGATGTTATTCCTGTTTCCAGCTTGCTTTGATGATTCTCCTCTCTCGGTAGTATGAATTCCTTTCTCGGTAGAGTCTTTTCCTTTGTAACTAAGTCTTGCATCTCTATTGGGTCTTCTTGTATTCAATTGCTCATCCAACATATTTGATGCTTCATAACTCTTCTTCAATGTTTCTTTGGATTTATTCTCTGTTTCAAGTTCATCGGTCAACCTTGATACTTCGAGTTTCAATGCTTGATTTTCATCATTCTTCAGAATTGCTTCATGATGTGCATAACCTAGTTGATCTATCATATTTTGTTGAATCCCAGTCAACCTTATGATTTCATCTTTTTTATCAAATACTAAGACTTCAAGTTGTTGTTTCTCTCTCTATAGATCTCTTGCTTTATCCTCAGCTATCCTTAATGCATCTAGATTTTCAATCATTTGTGTACCAAAATGTTCTTGTTCTCTTTTCATTGCTTTTAGTTGATTAGCCAATTCTTTGTTCTTTTCTTTCAATACTCCAATCATTTCTTCAGTCTCTTCAAATATACTATTCTCAGATGATGTCTCAGTTTGTTCCACTAACTTTTGAGAATCCTGCAAGTCATTAGATAATCTTCTTCTTACTTTCAGAGATTTTTGCATTTGCCTTTGCATGTCTGCAATCACTTGATTAGCATGATCCAACTCTTCTTGAAGATATACAATCCTCCAAGATTGTTTAAAGCCTTCCATTGATAAGATCTTTCTCTTTAGGTAGTTTAACCCTTTTCCAAGATTCAAGCTCTGATACCAATTGTTAGGCCCAATATGGAAAGCTAATGTACTAAGAGGGGAGGGGTGAATCAGTACTTCAAAACTTTTCTTGAATAATAACTTTACTGTTATGCATAAATAGAATAGTGCAGTAACATAAAATAAAGTTAAAGCAAATAGATAACAATCATACATGATTCACTCCATAACACATATATTTTGGTTATGCAGAAACTCTTGGTTAGAGAGAAAAACTATGGTGGGGATGGCACCCACAACTTCACTACTACAATAATAAAGAGTGCTTGGTTAGAGCTACATTTTAGCTATTTTTGATAGCTTACCCTATTAGGAGTAACAAGATCTGTTAGATCTACCTTGCTAAAGGATTTCACAACATTTATTTTGAATGTTGCACCTGGTTAGAGGCTTTACAATTTATAGACTTGGTTAGAGTCTTTTACCCTATTAAAGGTTTCTCTTACAACTTCACAATATTACAATAAAATCATTAAAAATATCTGCAACTTTACATCTGAAATGTTATAGCAGATTCTATGTGCTCAAAATAGATTACCTTGCTTATAGCATACCTCGGTAACCCATATAGTAACTTGGTAAACCCTTCTGTTTACTCTGTCCTTCGACTATTCTTTGAAAACCTTCTCGGTGACCTCTGTGTCTTTGTAACAGTCTTCTTACACACACACATATACACCCTTAACTCATGCTGTATAAATAGATCTCTTAAAACGGTGATTCAATTCATTGCTTTGATCTTACAAACAAGATTCCTTGAATGAATAACTAAACAAAATATTTCATTGGTTAGATTGATCTCAAAATCATACATAATCTTCTGGTGCAATTTCCAATGTGATAATGGTTAGATGTGCCTCGATCTTGTAACATATTTTCATATGCATGTCCAGGTTCAATGTATCTGGTAACACGTTTCACTTGGTGTATGTCAACTCAGTGTGTCATCTTTACTACTTGGTAGTCTCAAAAAGATACTCGGTAGACAGCTCAGTGTATACTGCGTTCAGTGACTGCTTTTCTTTGTAACCGACTAGACTGTGCATACCGACTTCTCTATGTGTACCGACTTCATGGTTCGGTAGTGCTAACCGACTAGAGTATATAGTATGACTTTGAATATAAAAACTAATGGCAACTTGATAAGTAGTAACAAATACTCCACTGACAGTGATTGATACTGCACCAAGTGGCAAAGCCACCGGTGAATAGGACGATAAGCTAGAGGGGACTGAGACTATACCGACAATTGATATTGATTCCTTAGCAAATATTCTGGCAATTGACACTTCTCAAGTTGAGAAGAAATTAATAACTGAGATGAGTCCCACTGAATTAATGATGGTAGTTACTCGAAAGCTGTTAAAGGAAGGATCTACAGATAAAGGAATAATAGAACAATTAATTATAGCTTTGCACAGACTAATTCCTAATTGTATGATTGAGAATGAAGCAGGCCCTTCTGACAAGCTTATGTCACTAACTGAGCATATATCTAAAAACTTTCAATCATCGCAGTAGATTTCAGACTGGCAGACACTTGAGAGATTTACTTTGGCTAAGAGACTCACTTTTGACCAAATTATTGAAACAAAGAAGGAAACACTTGCACACTTACTGAGTTGCTAGACAAGGCTTACCCAAAAAATTTGAAAATGGTTAAGCTTCGGTAGAATAATCTGTATTTATTCATTCTTTTGCATAGATTCTGAACCAAATTGTTTGAATTCTTTCATCGATCTTTGGCATTGATGCCAAAAGAGGACTGTATATAATGTGAAAAATATCAAACAAAAAAATATGGGAAGGATATCAGAAGGAGTGTATTTCTCAGGGGGAGGATGTGTCATATTTTAGTTGAACCGACAAGGAATCCATTTTTCACATGAGTGTTGCCATGAATGCCAAAGGGGGAGATTATTGGCAATTGACACTCATTGGATTCATATGTTGGTATTGATTGTAACAAGATTCTATTGAAGTCATGTATTGGCATCAGGAGGCATTCACTGGCAGATACCAGCATTGAGTATTCAAGGTTATCACCAGCACCAGTACCGGCTTTGACATCCAACACTCAGTAAAGCCAACATCAAAGGAAGTTGTATTTGTAAAATGATTTTGTAATTATTGTATAAGGCCGACATTGTATATCTTTTTTAGTGTAAGCCGAAATAAGGCATATTGTTTGTAAAGGGTATATAGGTTAGTTTGTTAGGTCATTATGTCATGATAGATTATGTGGATGGAATAGGAGAATATAAAACTGTGTAATGCAAAGAATATGTATGTAGATCATTTTTATGCAAATTTTATATCATGTAATGATCAATAGATGTTTTGTAAGGCATTCTTGGAGGAAAGGAGATACTCGGTAGAAGTATTTTGGGTTTATGAACCGGTACAGAGTAGAGCTATAACCAAAACTCTTTTTGGCATTGCAGATGCATTTTATGAGTTCATTATTAATGTTTTAGTTTAGCAGAAGCTTGTAGTTAGTGAGACTCTTTAGTGATGAGTAGTGTGCTCTAGGCAGTGTGCCTTCCTGCATGTACAGGCCCCTTCTCTATGTAATATATTTCATATGGTCAGTGAATTGATATTGTGTTAGAATTGAATATAGTCCCAAAGATACTAAGAGGGGGGGGGTGAATCATTATCTAACCAGTTTAATGAATTTCTGACCTTATTAAGTATTTTGCATTCCAAAACAATGTACCGGTAAACAAGAATTAATGCAGTAAATAAGAACAGTAAATACAACATAGAAAGCACACCATAACACAATATTTTAAGGAGGAAACCCGGTGTGGGAAAAACCTCGGTGGGATTTGTGACCCACAATATTCACTGGCTGGCCAATGAATGGATATTACTTACAAGAGGAGCCTGCGCATGCAAGAAGGCCAACTACTTAAAGCTCACTGACTTACAAAAGGATTATGAAAATCCAATAGTGTACTACTATAAAATAATATCTAATATGCCAGGTTCAGTACCGGTTTAAGCTCATACAATAACCATAAAGCCTTCTACAAAATCTGCCTTAATATTTGCTCTACATGTCCATCATATCTATCCTCTATGTTGTGTCACACAAAATGATCTACAAGATTTCATACTGATATATGAGTCTTATTACAATATGCCATGTCAGCCTACAAAAAGATATTACAATTAAATACAAAATATAATAATCAAAATCTTGTCGGTTGAGATGTCGGTAAACTATCTGTCAGTGTCGGTGCCTGTCGGTGCCATAAGATTGCAAGGTTTCCATCAATGACAACACCTTCAATTACTTTTAACTACCATTAGAGTGTGCAATGCCAACAATCTCCCCCTTTGGCATTGATGGCAACACTCATGAGAAAAATCCAAAAATTTGTCCGAAAAATGAAGTCCAAAAAAAAATCTTACCAAAATTGTGTGCTCCCCCCAAGCAGATGATCTCTTCTACAAGTCATTTTTCTCAGTTCTACTACTCCCCCTTTGACATCAATGACAAAGGTTGTCAAAATGCCAATGAGTGTAGTGCTCAACTAGAACCTTGTAACCAGTTGGTTACAATCTGTTATAGGTCTGCTAATACCAAATTCAGGCTCTGAGTGAACCTAATGCACTCCTTCAATGTTGTCTTTGTTCTCTGAATAGTACTAGTGAGGTGATGCATTTTCTCTTCCAATGTCTTCTGCCCTGGAATAAGTGCCTCAGAGATCTCTTTCCATAGAAAGATGAGGTTATCCAACTTTGGCCTAAGTTTGCATTTAAGATCTTTTTCTTTGCCCTTTAACCTTTCCTTTTCCTTTTCTAACTTCTCAAGTTTCTCCTCAAATCCAACAAATTCTTGCTCAATAACTGATATTGGATTAGGTGAGCCAATGATATTATCAGCTATTTCATTAATCTCCTTTTGCACTTTGTTGATTTCCTTATCGATATCCACTGTCAAAATATTAGTCTTACAGGTGTCTCTATACAGTTCCTTGAACTCCATAATTGTTTTGTTCAGTCCCGGTAAGAGGGTGTCAATATGTTCCGTGCATTTTATTTTTTCTCTAGAGAATTTCTCTTTTTCCCTGTTCATTTTCTCCTTAAATGTCTCTTCAATTATTTGGTCTACAGTTAGTATATTGTCGGTTACGTATTTAGACAATGTGTCTAACTGACTCAAAGAATCCTTATTATCTACATTACACTTTGGTGCAATCAATTTAAGAATAGGAATGGTATCATATATAGCCTTATATGCCAATACATTATAATTTATAATTTTCTTAATAGAATCCAAAAGCACTTCCGTCACATTTGTGGGTTTGAATTCAGTCATGGAAGTACCATATGATTGTCCAACTACCTTAACAATCTCCATGCTGCCGGTGGTAGTAACAACTTTTCTTGTCTCGACCTCTAGTAGGTTAGTTTGTGTTTGCATTTCAATTAGCAAAGGTTTAGGCTTCTCAACTTTTGCTGGTGACATTGTCTCTATGTGTACCTATTTCTCAACCTGTTTCACTGTACTCTCTTCTGTCAATTTTTTTGATTGTTCTTTAGTAGTATCAATTGGTTGCTCTGTCAGTATCTCTGAATTGTCCAATACCGGTATCTCAATTGGTTTCTCTATATTCTTAGCAGTTAGTTTCTCTGTCTCTGTTGGTTTTTCAGTGCCTGCATTTATAGTATTGTTAGTAACAATTTCACTAACCCCAATCTCAATGTTATTAGCTCATGTTTCAACTTCAACATTTTCATCTTGTGTTCCAACATTGTCAGCCGGTTGCTTAGTAGCAACATCTTTCTTATTTTCCTCAGTACTTTCTTTATCAACTACAATATTTACCTCCTGAGTGTCTATTTTCATTGTGTACAAAAATTTCAGACTCAGGATTTGTATCCTCATGTGGAGTCTCCACAGTTTCAGTAGCCAGTGTGTTGTCAGTTAGTACCGGTGGAGTAACTAAAGGTGGTGGAAGGTTATCTGTCACTTTTATATTAGGTAGTCCACCTACCTTGCCTTTTCCTTTTTCCTTATCCTTTTGATATACCTTGAATGTTTTAGGTCTGTTCAGTTCTTCTTGTTTCTCTTTCTCAACAAAGGAAATATCCCATTTATCTATTGTCTCTTCTGAGATCTCATTAACCCTGTTGACCATTAGACTTACATGCTGGTGTCCACTAGAAAAGACTATTTTGTTAGCTTCACTGATCAATTCATCAATTTCCTCAAATAATTTCACAAGGTGAATAGATAGCAGTTTCTCAATCTTGATTTTCTTGTCTAGCTCCATAATGGCTAACCTTTTAGCATCTAGCCACCTATACAAACCACTAGGCAAATCATCTACAACCTATATCAAAACTTTCTTATAAATATCAAGGTGTAAGATGATATTGTTTTCTATGCTTTCTTTCTCCTCATTTGTAAAAGTATCATACAATTTACTTACATTTGATAAGTTACCATCATCTATTATCTCATTTAACAAGTTGTCAAGAGAAGGAATAACCTGTTTTTCCTTTCTCTTTCTTGGTGTCATCTTCTTAGCTGGTGGCCTTACTTCTTGTTGTTTCAGCCTTATTGTCTTGGTTTTCTTGGGAGGAGGAGAGGGTACCAGTGAGGGTTTTCTCTTCCTATCTACTCTTTTAAACTCAACAGGAATTTCAAGGTCAGAGGATGTATGAACTGGTGAGAGATGAGCCTCCGATTGTAATCCTTCTAAGTCACTTTCCTTGATACTAGTGATATTCAATACATTTTCCTTAATCTCCTTGACTTGTTTGGATGCACTCCTAATATATTTTTCTCTTTTCTTCCTTTGTTTCAATGTTTGTGCATCACTTTCTATTGATTTTGCACTACCAAAACTTTTTCTTCCGGTTCTCTATGGGCTTCAAGAAGGGCTTTTGTATAAGTTTCAATTATGTTCACATCAGCCTCATATCCCATCTCTGTCACCCAAACAGTTCTAGGAAGAACTACCTCCATCCATATTTCGTCCTTCTTGATTACAAAACAAATTTCTTTTTGATACTTGTCTACAATGCTTTGTGGTAACCTTTCCCTAGTCTTCATTTTTGCTTTAAATGCTTGGAAATACTCTATTATTTTATTTTCCTTGTCTGTCCCCATGCTAGTGAAGATATCTAACAGTTTTTTTCCTACCGATATATCATAACCAAAGTCTTTCTTTCCTATACTGGGAACCTCTTTTGTAAGATACAACATTAAGCATACAAGAAGATTGCCAAATCTGAAAGTACCTTTCTTATCTCCTTTTATTTTCTTCAAATTGTCAATCAACTCATCTTTCAACCATTCACATATGTCTATCTAGGAATCTTTGTTAACCATATCATATGCACTTTTGATACATAGACTGTAAACTGAGTTCAATCAGTTTGCATGTGTGGTTTTGTATCCTAATATCATGCTAATGAATCTAACATTCTCATCCTTTACATCATTAACTCTCAGGGATCTGCTATCATCGGTTGCACTAGTTAAAGTCATCACTATGTTATTAGGAACCTTCTTAGTTTTATCTGGCCTACTAGCGGTGGATGGTAAGCCAATCACTGCCCTAACTACTTCTTTAGTGATTTTATGAATAGAGTCAAGCCAAAAGAATTCTCCATGAACTCTACTGAGTACAATCCTTACAACTTCCTTAGGAAATTCTGGGATGTCAAGGATTTCCACAAAACCTAGAGTCTCTATAATCTTATGCTTGAGTTTTACAGTTCCATTCTCATCACAGATAACATTCTTATACATTTTCATGATTTCTTCTGAACTTAATTCCTCCATATGGCAATGTATGTAGATTCTAGGTTCTTCTGCATATGCAACTCCTTTAGGGATTTTTGAAAAAGTACCTAGGGTATCATCCTGTTTCGCTACTTCGGGGATAATCTTGAAAACAAGCCTGGGGTGTTTAATTACTTCTATAACAGTAGGGTTTGCAATGAATTCTGGAGCAGAGGAGAAAGCCATTGATAAATACCTTAATCTTCCTGATAGGTTTGGATGCTTGAAATAACTTGCTTCACTTCTCGCTATGGATGCCTTCGCTTGGGTTTTTTGCACTCTTTGGAGTTTTGAATGCTCAGTGAATGAAAAAGAGGGAAAAAGGCTGGTTTATAATGTCTTTTCCTTCAACAACCACAATAAATGCCTACCGATTAAGTGAAACTTAACACATCTATCGGTAAGGAAGAAGTTCATCTTCTCACCATAAATCGAGGGTAAACTTGCATGTTTTTAATTAGTTGCAATACCGCTAAATTAGATGAAGAGTCTCCTTCTGGTGGAGTAATACTTTGTTCTACCAATGAAGGAATAGTGACATCAACATTCTCATCTCTATTTCTAATCCATTGTTTTGAAAATTCTTGCTTTACCTCATCAACCTTCTCTCTGCCTTTCAAACTAGATCCTTTATTATTTTCCGGTGAAGCCTTACTTTTATAGAATTTTGCACTATGTCCAATCTTGTTACAAGCATAACAAGTCACATTGTTCTTCTAAATAGTCTTTCCATACCCTATGCTGGTTTGTGTTCTGCATTGATTAGATAAGTGTCCAAATCTTCCATAAACATAACATCTTACATTCATTCTGCAATTTTCTGAATTATGACCAATTTTGTTGCATTTGGCACATTGACCGGTGGGTGCATTAGTGTTCTAATAGTTTCTAGATCTACACTGATTTTCTCTATGACCATACTTGTTACATTTAAAGCATTTCCCATTAAATTTGTAAGAATTAGGTTGTCTTATCGGTTTACTATGATTTTGATTATTTGTAGTACCAGAGCTTTCACCAACTTCAAATCCAAGTCCATTAGTGTCTCCATTAGGTTTCTGACTTTTCAGTATATCATCAAGTTTTTTTGAACTTTTCTTGAATTTCTCTTTATGTTGATTTGCAGTAGCCAACTCATTTTCCAAGAAATCCTTCTGTCTCATAAGTTCAGTTTTATCATGTTCCATGTGAATTAGATCTGTCTTTAACATATCATTTTCATGACTGAGTCTTAGATTTTCATTTCCAGCATCATTGAATCTCCTAGTCAAGTCATCTTCATTCTTCTTTCTATCTTCAATGTCTTTGCAAAATCTCATAGTCATATCTTTCATTTCATTCCTTAAGGTCATGTTTTCTTGCTTCATCTTTCTTACAAGCTCATTAAGAGTTTCCTTTTCATCATCATCATTCTGTATCTTCTCATGAAGTTCTCTTTTTTTGTTTCTAGCAATAGTGAGATTCTCCTAAAGTCCTTGAATGATTTCTTGTGCAGTCTTCAGATCATCTTCAATTTTGATATTCTTCAACTTCTCTACATCAAAGTCTGCAAGAGCTCCTTCTAATTGCTTTCTTAGGTTTTCCTTATGTACCAGTGTCGGAATCTTCCTTAAGCTGTTAGGCTTTTGAAAATAGAGGACCGGGCTCCAATACTAATTGTTAGGTTTGAATACAGTCCCAAAAATACTAAGAGGGGGTGGTGAATAAGTATCTAACCGGTTTAATGAATTTCTAACCTTATTAAGTATTTTACATTCCAAAACAATGTACCAGTAAACAAGAATTAATGCACTAAATAAGAATAGTATAGAAAACATAGAAATCACACCATAACACAAGATGTTTAACGAGGAAACCCGGTGTGGGAAAAACCTCGGTGGGATTTGTGACCCACAATATTCACTCACTGGCCAATGAATGGATATTACTTACAAGAGGGGCTTGTACATGCAGGAAGGCCAACTACCTAAAGCTCACTACTTAATTACAAAAGGAAGTCTCACTAACTTACAAAAGGATTATAAAAATCCAATAGTGTACTACTACAAAAAAATATCTGCTATGCGAGGTTCAGTACCAGTTTAAGCTCATACAATAACCATAAATGCTTCTACAAAATCTGCCTTAATATTTGCTCTGCATGTCCATCATATCTATCCTCTATGTTGTGTCACACAAAATGATCTACAAGATCTCATACTTATATATTAGTCTTATTGCTAGGATTCCCATAGATACTGAGAGGGGGGGGTGAATTAGTATCTAACTAGTAATAAGATTTTCTTACCTTAAAACATGTAAAGCATATCAATATTGTTTACCGGTAAACAAAAAGTATTGCAATAAACAAAGATAACAACAACCAAATGAAAAACACACCATAACATAGTAGTTTAATGAGGAAACCTAGTGTGGGAAAAACCTCGATGGGATTTGTGACCCACAATATTCACTTACTGGCCAATAAGAGAATATTACTACTACAAGAGGGGCCTGCACATGTAGGAAGGCCAAGTGCCTAGAGCTCACTGCTCAATTACAAAATGGAAAGTCTCATTGACTTACAAAATAGATTGTATAAATCCAATGTCTTGTACTATTTCAAAATAGCATCTACTATGCTAGATCCAGTACCGGTTTATAGCTCTGCTTCATACATATACCCTTAACCTATAATTCGCATAATAGGTGTGCCTTATTTCGCCTATATATTTTCTTCCATCTCTCTACAAAATGTTCTACAATGATCTCTTATATATATGAGTCATTTTACAACTTGCCAAGTCGACTTACAATGATTTTACAATAATTAACAAAATATATTACAAACAAAATTCATGTCGGCTTCTGTGTCGGTATGCTTCCTTTCACTGTCGGTGGTCTCTGTGTTGATGTAGAGTTTGTCTTTGCTAGTGCCAGTAAATTGTCTTGCCGGTGTCATGGGATTGAAAGGTTGCCATCAATGACAAAACCTTCAATCACCTACAATATCTCATTAGAGTGTGCATTTGCCAACAATCTCCCCCTTTGGCATTGATGGCAACACTCATGAGAAAAATCCAAAAATTGTTATCCAAAAGAGTCTGCCGAAATTGTCTTACCAAAAATTTCTGTACCAAAAGAATATGTGCTCCCCCTGAGCTGATAAGCCATTTGCTAATTATTTTTCTCATACCACTACTCCCCCTTTGGAATCAATGACAAAGGTTGTCAAAGTGTCAATGAGTGTGGTTTCTTATTTCATCCTTGTAACCAGTTGGTTACAATCTGAAAGAGGTCTGCCAATACTAGATTCAGGCTTTCAATGAACTTTTTGCTATCTTTTATTGTGGCCTCAGTCCTCTGAACTGTACCGACGAGGTGTTGCATTTGCTTTGCCGGTGTTTTCTGTCCTTGAATCAAAGCATCAGATATTTCTTTTCTTAAGGAGGCGAGGTAGTCTAATTTTGGACTAAGTCTCCATTTTAGATCTTTAGCCTTTCCTTTTATTCTTTCCTTCTCTCTTTCCAACTTTAGTAGTTCTTCCTCAAAACCTATTTTTTTTCTTCTCAAAAACTGATAATGAATAAGATGAATTAATGAAATTATCAGCTAATTGTTGGCATTATAATAAACAAGGAGAGATTGTTGGCATTTCGATTAGGATATTGAAAAGGTTGTTGATAATTATGGATATAACTAATCAAGGAAGTTTACTGTCTTAATATTATTATTTTGTCATTGATGTTAAGAAATTGATTTTCTAATTCAGTATGATGTTGCCATATCTTAAGAAGTATGATTTGATGAGTATAAAGATGTCGGTAAAAGACACAGATAGAATGTGATGAATAAGGGGAGGAATAAGTTATTCAATGGGCACTATTACCGAGTTACACAATGATGAGATCATGATGATTAGATTGTTTTGATATCCTACATATGTTGTTGATTGTAAGGTTAATACTATACTATATTACTGAGCAAAGAACCTAGTTGGTAAACCCTAAGGAACCTAGTTGGTAAATCGTAAGGTTATCACTATCAGTTAATGAAGGCAGAATGTCTACCAAGTGAAGTTTAGTATTTACCGTGTTGTTCACCAAAAGTGATAACCCAAGAACACCTGCAAATCTTTCTATGAAATGGCCAATTTCAGTCTACAAAACACATCAGGGCTTGGACAACATAACATAGGACCCTAATTGATCCTCCTGCACTTCAGGTTCTGCTAGACCTAGGGGGGGACACCCTTTTGATGCACCAAATACAACAATTACAGACACGTAACTGCATCAACATTAAGCGGATAGATCATTTCACAAGCTCAACAGGTTAGGAAACATTACAGATTGGCTAGATCTGTACAAACAATAGGATGAAACAGAGCTTGGAATGAGAAGAACAAACCCCTAAACATAAAGGGAAATAGATTTGTCTTTTAAAATGTTGATCTGAAACCATCCCTAAACTTGCAAGACCAGTGCCTTGTTCATTGGGCAATAGAGTTACAAACAGAACTGCAAATATGAATCATAGATGCAAATTTGTTTTCCTTAAACAAGATATTCATGCACCAATACCTGATATTAATGCACTATTTGATTCATTCACAAATTTATCAGATCTGGAAATACATTTCATCATTTATGACTGACTATAAAATTTAAAACCTTCCTTGAAGGATACCTATAAACAGTCACACAACCTCCTTGAGATGACAAATTTCATCCTCCTTGAGGATTGAATTCATAATAATGAAAAAACATATCACAGAGACAATATCATGGGAAATTTACTCATGCCTGACACAAGTAAGACCTGCAACTAGAAAACAATCTGTCATCCTGCAATGTAGCCTCTATACCCTGAGTAGATCCATAGAACTTTACAAGTTTGGGTCAAGAATTTCAGAAAATGGAAGCCATGAAAACTAGAGCACTTCCTCACAGAATTCTGGAACCCTCACAACTGAGAAGAATGGGGAATAAAAAGAGGAGGGAAGAAAAACAAATTCACAACTGAAAATTGCCAAGTGTCTCTCCCCCCTAACTGAATTTTGTTCCCGTGAAAACTGCCTCCAAAATATCCCACATTTGTCCAAATTAACTTCATAATCAGATTCCTCGCTCCGAGAGCTTTCCGAAAATATATAACACTTTACACTTTGGCCCAAAATTGAGTCCTGGGCGAATTAATTCCCCAATATGCTCAAACATTTAAATTTTTCATTTATTTATATAGTCTAAAACTATATAATAAACAATTTTAAATTTAAATTTTTTGCCTCCATTTGTGCTCGGACGCCTTGCCACGTGGCGGCCTCTGATTGGTCGATGGGGTTGACCGGACGCCACCTGGGATGACACTTCATCAATCACCACGTCATCAGCTTCGTCACTGCCACTTGGCCGCCACATCATCGCCTGCTGGACTGCCACCTGTGCGCCAACTATGTGCCACCTCACCGGGACCCGCCTGCTGGGCTACCACCTATCACGACACGTGGACGGCTCACGTTCATTTTCGCTATTTCGCTGGGTTTAAACTTCGTGCACCTTCCTTCGCGAAATAGCGCGAGCCGTCGATCTCCCTCGAACATGCTCGCTCGTTAACCCTGCCTTCGTCTGCAAAATTTCGCTCATTTGCCTCGGGAAGCGTGCATGTGTGGGGTCCACTTGGTTTTTGTCCAGTCAACTCTTCCTTCACCTCGGGAAACGTGCTCACGCATGGACCCACCTTGGGCATCCACGGGCACCTTGTGTCAAAAGCCTTTAAGGCTTAGACATTATGTTATTGTGCGCTTTTGCTTATAAATACTAAAAACGTCCTTCTCCCAGCGCATGTGGGACAAAGCAATTAAGCCTGGGACTTCATTTTTTGCTTTCCCTGAGTGCTTTCATGGTGATTTTCAAATTGTTTGGAGGTCGGTGGTCTTTTCATTGTTTCTAACTGATGCTCAATGGAATCAACTTTTAACATCTTACCTCTTTTCAAGTCCCTGCCTGCAAAATAACTTAGTAAGGATGCCACGCTGAGGACTGGCTTGATACAGAATTCAAACCAAGTATGGAGTCAAACACAAATCGCTGCGGTGTGGCAACCCAGACCTAGCTCCAAGGGCTCTGATCCTTCCTCACCCCGAGTGACAATTACAAACTTGAGATGAGGTAATTTTAGAGCGATGGCAACAAGTGCACTTGCAATAGACGGTGCTTCCGTCCAGGCCTGAGGAAAATTTGCTGAGCACACAACATAAGTTGCCACATTCAGCAACTCATCCAAACCTTCTCTCAGTCTTTCCGCATCCACAAAAATTGGTAACTGCCTTTCTGATGCCTCTTTTGCAACAATATGAGCTATGTCCGGAAGACGCCCATCAAAGTACACAATTCTCGCTCCTGTCAAAAGCAGATGATAAGCTTTCTGCAGAGAGATCTTCTGGAATCATAGGCGGACTTCCAGGTGAATGAATACAGGTACGTGTCTTCCTATTATTAAAAGAAGATACACCTCCTAATTAGACAATCTAGGGATATTGATTCCGTTTGTTCATCAACAATAACATAAGTGAATGGCGAATTTCTTGTTTCTGAAACCACAATGTAAGAAGTATTGACCCCATCAGCTTCCAATTCAGCTAGAATTCCTCTTCCTGGAGCATCATTAGCAACCTTGGATATTACATGAGGACATAGCCCAAGCCTCGCTGCTCCCTACTTTTGCTTCTTCGAACAATGTAATTGCCATGCACTTAACTCCAC
Organism: Cryptomeria japonica; assembly: GCF_030272615.1. Lineage (NCBI taxonomy): Eukaryota > Viridiplantae > Streptophyta > Pinopsida > Cupressales > Cupressaceae > Cryptomeria > Cryptomeria japonica. Next base: position 217,063,106 of record NC_081407.1, on the reverse strand, counting down.
GCAGAGGAAATATTCAAGGCTCGGCTACACTCCATAGCTACATAAAGGATGCAGTTGGCGTTGTCTTCTCCCACGATACTCCACGCAAGGGAAATATTCAACATTGAGCACCTTGTTCAGTTCTAAAATCTTCAGTCTCCCACCATCTACGATGAGCATACTTTCCAGGAGACCACGCAGCCTTGTTAGAGTTGCATTTGATTGAAAGTCTCTCATTATTTGCATCCCTACAATGCCACACCGAATCCTAAAGTGTCAAATGATTTTTGCGTAATAAACATTAACGCTGCATCCAAGTTTCAGCTCCATGTCACGCAGGGAGGATAAGGAAGTTTCAACAAATGTTTGCATTAACTATGAGTTTTCAATGTTTTCCATACTTTTGCTGTTCGAATTTGGAAAGTTTGAAAAACCATTTCAATGTTCAGGGACAACAACACACAGCCAGGAACACATAAGAAACACGATGCAATATTCCCAAAGTTTAATTGGCCTCCAAACGTAGTATGCTTGCAATACATTTTGATTAGGTACTTAACATGCTGGTCTTTCCTATCCTTCCGAGACATTATTTTCAATATTACTGCAGCATCTACTTGATCACCTGAGGCAAGGAAAACCTGAAACATTCTCAATAGTGTAGTTACATTGAATGGAAAACCCTCATTCGTGTACTCTTTAAGAATCAATTTTGCAGTGTATGAGTCCTTCCTGCTGACACAAGCACTGAGAAGGAAATCTAGTGCTGTTCGTGATAGTTGAACAAAAATCTCTTTTCTCATGGCTTCCAATAAAGCCAAGCAATCCTCTAATTTTGCAGTGTTCGAATCACAGACAAGGGAAAAGATCTCGTTACAAACAATGTCCACAGAAGACTTTTCCCTCACTTTTAGTTGCTGGAGGACGTCAATGGCATGGCTAATTCGTCTGTGTTCAATACAGCAAAGAACTATCTTACTGCAAACAGAATACCAGTCCTGTTTATTTTTGTACTCATTAAGCAACTGAACATTTCAGAAAATTTACTTTGCATTCCAAAGTGTTCAATTAGAATCCTAATCGCTTTTGGCTCTGGGACTTGACCTACTTTCTTTATTTCCTCAATTAAATCAACAGCCATGTGAACCTTAAAAGTCCCACAATAATGCTCAATAAGCTTGTTGTAAGATGATGAGGATGGTTTTACTCCAAGATGTTCATGCATACACTTGAAAATCAAAATAATCTCCTCAAGCTTTGGTTTTCAATGCATGAATTTATTTTTCTACCCTCTCTTGCGATCTGGCCCTCCCTAACCATTTAAAAATGCTTATCAAACACACTAGATCAGAAACTTGGGTTATTTCTACCTTTTCTAATAGTCCTAAAGCCTCCTCTGCCCAATCGTTTTTCTGACAAAGCCAATAGGAAACCATCTGAAAAGATGCATGAAGCGGCAAGCCAGGTTGGGCCCCAAAGTGGGTCCGACTAAAAAAAATTTTCGTTTTCATGCAACTGACCTCTGGAATGCTTCACGGACCTCAAGCACACATCTGGAATTGATCGGCACCATTCTTGGATCACAAAATTGCATTTTACATCCTTCAGGCAATTACGCCACAATTTTCGCATTTAATCGCGAAGACGTAATTTTCAAACCTGTCAAAACACCTTTCTGGAGCTCGCCATCTGACAAGCATGTACTTTGATATACAAGGATGACATTTACCAAACGGTTTCTCAAGATGAGTCCCGAGCGAAGAGATATTAATTTCCGAAAACGGCCAACTGGCTTTGTCGACATTGCAGACCTGATGAAGTCAATGTCCTGGCAACACATGACGCCTTTCTCAAAAATATCAAACGACCTCCGTAGGCCCTCAAATTTGGAACACAGGTACCTTTAAGTACATATTAAATCTTTGAATTCTCAATTCGATCACCAGACTGACAGGATGCAAATGGCATGCACAAAAAAATGGCTACATTGATTGATCTAACACTGGAGTGCGGATAACTGAAAATGATGGCAAAATAAGCTCTTTTGAAAACCGATCAAACGGATTGGTAGAGCCTTGAAATTTGAAACGTAGCTCATCATTTATACCAACATCAGCCCAGAACAAACATTATGGCATGACGCTTACTGAGGCAAGTTTTACACTTATGCGAAACAGGGCTCCGACTAGCTGTCGAAACAGGGACTTGCCAAAACACACAAACTGCAAACGGAATCGGCTTCAAAAAATGAGCAAATGGATTCGTTAAGACTTGAAAATTTGCGAGCTGACTCACATTTATGCATAGAATTGAATCCACTTTTAATTTCTTCATGACAATCAATAGGGCAAAAGATGTAATCGCTCAAAGAAGGCTACTCGATAAAATCTGCATTTGTGCCTAAAATGCACTTCCAGCTCACCTCTCAAAATGGGTACCTCGTAAACTTATCCAAATTGAATTCTGAAAGTTGCACATCACTGAATAGGCCAAATGAAAGGTGTGGGGCATGAATCCCGAGCCTTACCCTTTGAAAATCAACTAGCTCTATTTACCGCCTTGCTAACTAGGCCGTTCAAACTGACTTCATTTAGGTACGCAGAGCAAAAATTTGAAATGGGCCTATAAAATTGACTCAATTTTAATCAGTCCCAACATACCGAGTTACAACCGAGTAGTAACAGAATGCATTAAATGAATATAAGCATTATTTAATGAAGGAAGCTGATGAGTTGGTTATGATTAAATGATTGGTATGTCATGCATGAAGTTTGCTAAAGAATCTATGGCAAAGGAAAATCAGCAGGAAGATCTATAGCTCAGTTTGAACTGCAATACCCTAGCACAAGTTCCAAGAAATGTATGCAAGTTCCAAGTGTTGGCATATGCACACTCCAATGAGACATTGTAGGTGATTGAAGGTTTTGTCATTGATGGCAACCTTGCAATCCTATGGCTCCAGCAAAGCATTATACCGACAAAGCATTACACCAACAAGTTAGTGCACCGGCATCAGCAGATCACACTCTACACTAACACAAAGAAATGAAATATACCAGCACAGAGGCCGATAGGATTTTGTTATATTATATTTTGTTTATTATTGTAAAAACTTTGTAAGCCGACTTGGCATGTTGTAAAATGACTCTTATATATAAAAGAGATCATTGTAGACATTTTGTAAGTAAGGAAGTAAGTGAAAAAAGTGATGTATGCAAAATATTAAGGTAGACCTATTATGCGAAATATAGGTTGAAGGGTTTATATAAGAAGCAGAGCAGCAACCGGTACTGGATCAGGCATTATAGATGCTATTGTAAAGCAGTACACGATATTGGCTTTGTATAATCCACATTGTAAGTCAGTGAGACTTTCCATTGAGCAATGAGCTCTAGGAAGTTGGCCTTCCTGCATGTGTAGGCCCCTATTGTAAGTAATATTCTCTTATTGGCCAGAGAGTGAATATTATGGGTCACAAATCCCAACGAGATTTTTCCCACATTGGGTTTTCTTGTTAAATCCTTGTGTTATGGTGTGCTTTTAATGTGGATGTTCTTAATTCTGTTTATGACATTATTTCTTGCATACCGGTACACTGTTATAATATGTTATGCATGTTTTAAGTTAAGAAATTCTAATTACCAGTTAGATACTGATTCACCCCCCCTCTCAATATCTGTGGGATTCCTAGCAATTGGTATCAAAGCCTAGTCCTCTACTTTCAGAAGCCTAACAACTTGAGGAAGATCTTGACACCGGTAAAGATGGAAAATCTGATGAAGCAACTTGAAGGAGCTCTTTCAGACTATGATGCAAAGAAATTGAAAAATATCAAACTAGAATATGATTTAAGGGTAGCTCAGGATATCATTCAGGAACTTCAAGAGAATCTTACTATTGCAAGAAATAAGAGAAGAGAAATTTGTGAAAAGTTGCAAAATGAGAATGATGAAAAGGAATCACTTAATGATCAGATAAGCAAGCTAAAACAAGAGAACATGACAACAAAGAATGAGATGCAGGATATGACTATGAGATTTTGTAAAGAGATTGAGGATAGGAAGAAGAATGAAGAAGAATTGACTAGAAGACTAAGTGATGCAGCAAATGAAAACACAAGACTTAGCTATGAAAATGACATGTTGAAGACAGATCTGATGCACGTTTAGAATGACTCCAATGAACTAATGAGATAGAAAGAGGTCTTAGAAAGAGAACTAGAAACTGCAAATCAACATAAAGAAAAATTCAAGAAAATCTCAGAGGAACTTGGCACCTTGCTGAAGAATCAAAAACCTAAAGGTGACACTTCTGGAATTGGCTTTGAAGTTGGTGAAAGCTCCGGTACTACAAATACTCAGGATCACAGCAAACTGGTAAGACAACCTAATGCTTATAAATTCAATGGAAAATGCTTTGACTATAATAAGTATGGTCATAGAGAAAATGAATGTAGATCTAGAAATTATCAGAATATCAACACACCCACCGGTCAATATTCAAAGTGCAACAAAGTTGGTCACAACTCTGAAAATTACAGAATGAATGTGAGATGTTATGTTTGTGGAGATTTGGACATTTATCTAATCAATGCAGAACACAAACCGGCATAGGTTATGGGAAAGCTATTCAAAAGAATAATGTAACTTGTTATGCATGTAACAAGATTGGGAATATTGCAAAATTTTGTAGTTCAGTAAAGGATCACCAGTAGACAACAAAAGTTCTAGCTTAAAGGTTAAAGAAAAAGTTGAAGAGGTTAAGCAAGAATTCTCAAAACAATGGATTAGAAAAGCTGATCTAAACATTGGGAATACTCCTCCACCGGTAGAACCAATCAATGCTTCACCGGCAGGACAGAGTGATGCTTCACCGGCAGGACAGAGTAGTGCTCCACCAGCAGGAAGTTCTTCATTTAATTGAGGAAAGTTTCCTTGAGGGTTTGGCAATCTAATGACACATGTCCTATTATTCCCTCGGTTAGAGATAAGAAGTTGGAAATTACTTATTACTGGTAGATAATATTAAGTGAATACTTAACCGACATGCATTTAATTGGTAGATGGCAAAAAGACACTATAAAATTGAGGTTTTGGCTCTATTTTATTTCACCAAGATTTCAAACCTACGAAGAGCGTGAAGATTCTGAGCTAAGGCATTCCAAGCTAAGAGGCAAGAACACTCCAAGCAATCATCCATCCTAAAGATAGTAAAAGGTATTTTATCATGGCATCCACCTCTGCAATTGAATATATAGCAAACCCTACTGTTGTCAAAGTCATAAAAAGACCTAGGCTCGTATTTCAGTTAGTTCCCGAAGTAGAAAAGAAAGATGATACCTTAGGTGCTTTTTCTCAAATTCCTAAGGGAGTTGTTTATGCTGAAGACCCCAAAATTTACATTCACTGTAACATTGAGGAACTAGGAGATGAAGATGACAAACAAGGACTTGGCCCCTCTTGATATACTATTGAATGAAATTACAGAGGAAGGCAAATTGAAGAATATAGAGAAAATATATGACACTCTGACAACTGATAAAAAAGAACAAGTAGAAAACAGTGTTATATTACATATGGATATGTATAAGAAATTTTTGATGGAAGTAGTAAATGAAATTCCAGATGAACTATTTAAGAGATTGGAAGCAAGAAGACAAGTAGTAATATAACTGGACAAGAAAATAAAGATAGAGAAGCTACTTCTTGTATATCCGGTGAATTCACCCAAAGAAATTGATGACTTAATTGCTCAAGCCAACCGGTCAGTATTTTCTACTGCACACCGACACATTGCTTTAATGGTTGCAAGAGTTAATGAGGTGACTGAGGAGACAAAAAATGCATGGGACATTTTTCTAGTGGAAAAAGAAAAACAAGAAGAATACATGAGCCACAAACCTATAAAGGTATATCAGAAAGAAAAAGACAAGGGTAAAGGTAAAGTTGGTGGACCACCTAGTATCAAGGTTAAAGACAACTTACCCCCACCTCCTTTGATTACTCCACTGGTAAAAACAACAGCTACAGAAGATCAACTGGCAACCAAGAGTATGGATGTAGAAGATGGTAATCCTAATCCTGAAGTCTTATATACTGTGGATGTTCATACTCAAAAGATCAAAATTGTGGTAGACAAAGATACTGTTAGGGATCCCACAGATACTGAGAGGGGGGGGTGAATCAGTATCTGACCGGTTAATGGAATTTCTTAGCTTAAAACATACAGAACATAATATAACAGTGTACCGATATGCAAGAAATAATGCTATAAATAGAATCAAGAACATCCACATGAAAAGCACACCATAACACAAGATTTTAACGAGGAAACTTGATGTGGGAAAAACCTCGGTGGGATTTGTGACCCACAATATTCACTCACTGGCCAATAAGAGAATATTACTTACAATAGGGGCCTGCACATACAGGAAGGCCAACTGCCTAGAGCTCACTGCTCACTACCAATATCTTGTACTTCTTTACAATAGCATCTTCACTGCCAGATTCAGTACCGGTTCCTACTCTATTCTTTACATATACCCCTTAACCTATATTTCGCACAATAGGTCTGCCTAATATTTTCCTATATATCTTCTACATATTATCCCAAATGTCTACAATGATCTCTTTTATATATAAGAGTCATTTTACAATTTGCCAAGTCGGCTTACACATTTTTACAATAATAAACAAAATATAGTATAGCAAAATCCTGTCGGCCTCTATGTCGGTATACTTCCTTTCTTCTATGCTGGTGCCAGTGTCTTGAGTGCCGGTGTAGACTGTGATCTGCTGATGTCGGTATAATGCTTTTGCCGGTGCCATAGGATTGCAAAGTTGCCATCAATGACAAAACCTTCAATCACATACAATGTCTCATTGGAGTGTGCATATGCCAACAGATACAGTTGGTAAGACTGACATGGCTAGTGAGCCTCTAGTAGCTGAGCAAACTGATAACACACAGGAGAAACTGGTAGATGACAAAGAGAGAAAGGTAGAGACTCAGACTCAGACTAAGACAATGCAACAAACAGAGAAACAAATAGAGAAAAAGGCTCCTGAACAGGAACAACAACAGGAATAGGAACAGAAGGAAATAGTGCCACCGGCAACTGGAGAAGTAGAAAAACCATTGCTTAAGGAAATGTAGACACAACTAAACCTACCAAAGGTCAATACAAGCTTGGTTACTTCCACTTGCGGTACTCAGAATCTAAGTTCATCATCAAGCTACAAATCAACTAATGTGACTGAGGCACTATTAGACTCAATTAAAAAGATAACAGACTGTAGCTCACAAGCTTATAAGGCAATAGATGATACCATACCAATTGTGAAGGTAATTGCTCCTAATTGTAATATAGACAATAAAGATTCTTTAGGACAACTTGATACCTTGTGTAAATATATCAGAGAAAACATTGAGAAAATAAAGGAAGAGACATTGAAGGATAAAGTAGAAATTCTTTGATGAGCAAATAAAGAAGTGTAATAGAGATTTTAACACACTTCTACTAGAATTGTGTAATTTATTGAAAGAGTACAAGACTTTGTACAAAGACACCTGTAAGACAAACTTTTTGACTGTAGATATAGATAAAAAGATGAGCAAGGTACAGGATGAAATCAATAAACTTGTAGATAATTTTGTTAACTCACCTAATACACTATCAGTTTTTGAGGAGAAGATAACAAATTTTGAAGAAGAATTACTTAAATTGGAAAGAGAAAAGGAGAGAATAGTGAGTAAGGTAGAACATCTAAGATTAAAATTGAGTCCAAGATTGGACTATCTAGCATCACTATAGAAGGAAGTATATGAGGCACTAATACAAGAATAGAAAACACCGGTAGAGAATTTGCAGCATCTCACCAGTACAGTTAAGAGAACAGAAACAACAATAAGAGATAGTAAAAAGTTTATGGAGAGTATAAACTTGATTTTGGCAGATCTATTTCAAATTGTAACTACCCAGTTACAAGGTTGAAACTACAAACTCTACTGACATCTTGACAACCTTTGTCATTGATGCCAAAGGGGGAGTAGTGGGATGAGAAAATTCAACATCATAGGAATCATATGCTCAGGGGGAGCACACACATTTTTGGTAACATTTTTGGACTTCACATTTTTGGATAATTTTTGGATACACTTTTGAAATTTCTCATGAGTGTTGCCATCAATGCCAAAGGGGGAGATTGTTGGCATATGCACACTTCAATGAGACATTGTAGGTGATTGAAGGTTTTGTCATTGATGGCAACCTTGCAATCCTATGGCTCCGACAAGGCATTATACTAGCAAAGCATTACACAGACAAGTGAGTGCACCGACATCAGCATATCACACTCTACACTGGCACTCAGGACACTGACACCAACACAAATAAAGGAAGTATACCGGCATAGAGGCCAACAGGATTTTGTTATATTATATTTTGTTTATTATTGTAAAAACTTTGTAAGCCGACTTGGCATGTTGTAAAATGACTCTTATATATAAAAGAGATCATTGTAGACATTTTGTAAGTAAGGAAGTAATTGAAAAAAGTGATGTATGCAAAATATTAAGGCAGACTATTATGCGAAATATAGGTTGAAGGGTTTATATAAGAAGCAGAGAAGCAACCGGTACTGGACCAAGCATTATAGATGCTATTGTAAAGAAGTACAAGATATTAGATTTGTATAATCCACATTGTAAGTCAGTGAGACTTTCCATTGAGTAGTGAGCTCTAGGCAGTTGGCCTTCCTGCATAGGCCCCTATTGTAACTAATATTCTCTTACTGGCCAATGAGTGAATATTGTGGGTCACAAATCCCACCGAGGTTTTTCCCACACCAGGTTTCCTTGTTAAATCCTTGTGTTATGGTTTGCTTTTCGTGTGGATGTTCTTAATTCTTTTTATTACATTATTTCTTGCATAATGGTATACTGTTATAATATGTTCTGCATGTTTTAAGTTAAGAAATTCTAATTACCGGTTAGATACTGATTCAGCCCCCCTCTCAATATCTATGGGATTCCTAGCACCAAGGCAGGGTAAAAAAATTTCAGATCAAAGGATACATTGAACCTAGTCAAGATTGAAGATCTGATGGCTATGATTGATCATGGGAAATGTGATCAAGGAGATTAAGCGGTTGGCAAATTGTTTATAAATAAGGAACTATTGATAAACAATGTATTTAGGCAAGTGTATGCACAGAGATGCTACATAGTGATTACTGAGCACTGAAGCTTGAAGACCTGTTTGAATAACAGAGTATAGAGCCTAGCAGATGGACAAGATAAAGTTCTATGTCTAGATTGTAATGAGCAAATAAGAATCTGCTTTAGCATTTTAGATGTGAAGTTGAAAATAGATTTTTATTACTATTATTTTGTGAAGTGATAGAAAATCTCTTAATCGAGTGGACTTAATAGTCTTATTTGTAATACCCTCTAGCAAGGTGGCATTCTGATTGAGTGTTTGAAATCCTTTAACAAGGTCACTTCTAACAAGGTGAAGATCCTAATAGATCTAAGGGAAATCCCTTAACCGGGTCACATCTAGCAATATGTTTGTAATCTTTAACATGATTTTCTTTTAACCGAGCATACTCTAGAAGAGTATATTTCTTAGTGGGTCCGAAATCCCACAGTGGTTTTTCCCTATTTGGGTTTCCACGTTAAATCTGGTGTTATGAGTGTTATGATGTTTATATGCTTTTGAGTTTGCATGTTTAGCAGTTTTGGTTATATTACTGAAGTATATGTTACCGAGGTTGAATCTATTGTTTTTATGGAAGATTAAGTTTGTATGATTCACCCCCCCTCTCTCATCTTGTTAACTTGGCATCTTTACTTAACTTTAAGTATCAGAACTATCAATTGGTATCAGAGCTTTGGACTCCAGAAGAAAAGTTTAAAGGTACTTGAGAAAAGCTCCAAAGATGTATAAGAGGGATGCACTGAAGCTGAACAAGTCAAGTTTCTCTACATAGCAGAAAAGGATGAAGCTGCACCTGTCAGGAGCTGGAGAATATGTTGTATATTATCTGGAGAATGATTTCATTATATCGAGCACCTATCCATTGACAATGGAAGAGATAAAAGAAAAGAAAGAACATATCCAAGAAATAATTGAAATAACATCTGCATTGACCAACTCAGAGTTTAATGATCTAGAAGGCTGCAATGATGCCAAGGCAATGTGGGACAAGCTCATATCTATGTATGGCAGTGATGAACATGTTCAAAGAGTAAAAATGGATAGTCTAAGAGGACAACTTGAATCTATAAGGATGAATGAAGTTGAGAACATAACCCAGTACAGTACAAGACTAAAGGAGATTGTCAATCAAATCAAAGGAGCAAGTGGAACTATTGAAGAAAAGGATATAACAAGTAAGTTGTTAAGAACCCTTCTACCAGCTTATGCAATCCGAGTCTCTGCAATCAATGAATTGAGGTCTGTACCCAATATGCTAGTTTCTTTGGATGCTACTATTGGTAAGCTACATGTATTTGAGTTAAGTAACTTTGATAACAGTGGGTCATCAATAAATAAAGTTGAATCTGCATTTAGTTCTTTTCATATTGTTGAATCTAATGATTACAATGATAGAATGAGTAAGTACACTAAAGGGGATCACAGTGGAGCAAGTGAAAGATTTTGCAAAAACATGGAAGAAGTACACAAACTGTATGAGGAAATCAAAAAGCAAGAAGAGTTTGAAGCACTATTAGCCAGAAGGTTACCGAGAGGCAAAGGTAAGTATAAAGGAAAACTACCTTTAAAATGTTTCAATTGTGATAAGATAGGACATATGGCTTCTAACTGTCCTGACAAAGATTCTATTGAAAAGAGAGATTACCGAGATGACAGACAGAAAGATAATCATTACAGAGGACACCGAGACTTCAAAAGAAGAGATAGAAAGTCATGCCTAATAGCTGATGAGGAATCCAATGATGATAAATCAAATGAAACTGATACAGAGGAAGTAGTTTATGTGGCTATCAAAGATGGATCAGATGAAGAAAGGTATGAAGAAAAAGCCCTAATATCTCACATAAATACTAATGATTCTTGGATCATAGATAGTGGATGCTCACATCACATGATAGGTGATAAACACAAGTTTGTTATGTTAGAAGATTATGATGGAGGCTATGTAAGATTTGGTAATGATGCACCATGTCCAGTAAAAGGTAAAGGATCTATAACACCCCTTGACAATGCTAAATGTAATGATGTTTATTGGGTTGAAGATTTGAAATATAATTTGCTGAGTGTAGCACAGCTAAACAACACAGGTTACCGAATAGAATTTTAGAAAGGAATTGTCAAAGTTCATGACAAGCATGGAAAGTTAGCTGCTACCGGGACACAAACAAAAGGTAACACATTTCACCTTGACTCAACTCGGAATAAGTGTCTATATGCAAAGATAGATGATACCTGGTTATGGCATAAAAGGTTTTGTCATGTAAATTTTGATAATCTGATCAAGATAAGAAAGAAGCACCGAGTAAGAGGTCTACCGAGTCTTGAAAAACCTGAGAATGCTATGTGTCAAGGATGCTAGATGGGTAAGATGACAAGATCAAGCTTTACAAGTAATTCCTACACTTCTAAGGGAATTTTAGATCTTGTGCACACTGATCTTTGTGGTCCTATGGAAGTTCAAAGTTATATGGTGATAAATATTTCATATTATTTGTGGATGATTATTCAAGGATGATGTTAGTTATGTTTTTAAAAGAAAAATCAGAAGCTTTTCAAATGTTTAAATGGTACAAGGCAAGAGTTGAAAATGAAACAGGAAGACAACTAAAATGTCTTAGATCAGACAGAGGAGGAGAGTTCACATCTGATGAGTTCAACTTATACTGCAATGATCATGGTATAAAAAGACAAGTCTCTACATCGAGAAATCCACAACAAAATGGAATAGTTGAGAGAAGAAATAGATCTATTGTGGATTGTGCCAGAACCCTAATGATTGAAAAGAATGTACCACAAACATTTTGGAGAGAAGCAATAAGCATAGCAGTTTACAGCCTGAATCGAGTACAACTGAAGAAAGGAACTTTGAAGACACCATATGAAATCTGGTATGACAAGAAACCTAATGTAAATTATTTTAAAATCTTTAGAAGTAGATGCTATGTACACAAAGATGATAGAAATGGAAAGTTTGATCAGAAAAGTGAAGAAGGAACATTTCTTGGTTATTCTTCTAGAAGCAAAGCATTTAAATGTCTGATCAAATCATCTAACAAAAAAGTAGAAAGTGCAAACGTGAAAATTGATGAATTTGTAGAAAGAAATGATGAAGGAAATTCCAAAGAACCAGAAGATTATGAAGGATTTGTATATGTTCAACCAACAAGTCCTACTAAGAGAGTTACTGAAGAAAATGAAGAAAATATCCAATTACCGAATGATGAAGAAGATCATACAGAGCCTACCAAGCCTATATTAGCCAGGTATGTCAGAAGACATCATGCATCAAGTCAGATTATAGGAGATAAAGATGATCCAGTGATGACAAGGAACAAACTGAGATAGAACACATGTCTGATATCTGAATTTGAACCGAGAATAGTGAAAGAGGCATTTAATAGTGAATATTGGATAAATACTATGACAGAAGAGATTGATCAAATCAAGAAGAATGACACATGGACACTGGTCCCAACACCGAAGGACAAAAATGTAATCGGTACAAAGTGGATTTTCAGAAACAAGCTGAATGAAAAAGGTGAGGTCATTCAAAATAAAGCAAAACTAGTTTGCAAAGGTTATGCCCATGAAGAATGAATTGATTATGGTGAGACTTTTGCACCTGTGGCAAGACTTGAAGGAGTAAGAACATTGTTGGCATATGCTGCTTACAAGAATTTCAAGGTATATCAAATGGATGTCAAATCTGCATTTTTGAATGGTATATTAGAAGAAGTTTTTATTGAACAACCTGAAGGATTTGTTGAAGACAAGAATAATGATCAGGTATGTAAATTGAACAAAGCTTTATATGGTCTGAAACAAGCACCTAGAGCATGGTATGAAAGATTGCACTCTTATTTAATCAAGATTGGTTTTATAAGAACAAGTGAAAACAACAACATGTACATGAAGAATGATGAAAATGGAATACTGATCTCAGCCATATTTGTTGATGATATTATCTTTTGTGGAAATGACTCTCTATGCAAGAACTTTGGAAATGAAATGAGCAAAGAATTTGAGATGTCATTAATTAGTGAGATAAAGTATTTTATAGGTTTACAGATACTGTATACACCTCTAATTGTCCAGTCTAATTAAATAAATATCTTTATTTATTTAATTATTTTAAGCCTAATTCTTCTATTAATTAAATAAATCTTTATTTATTTAATTAATTCATTTATCCTCTTCTAGCCTTATTTCTCATTTAAATAAATACATTTATTTATTTAAATTATCCTTTTCCTAAATTAAATAAATATCTTATTTATTTAATTATCCCACCTCTTCTATTAATTAAATAAATCTTTATTTATTTAATTAATTCATTAACCTTTTCTACCTATGAAACATGTCATTCATCTCTTAATTCCTACACTACCTACCCTCTCATTTTTTATTTATTTTTCTCTACCTACCTCTAATTGTAGCCGACCATTTATCTTTTACACCTCTCAATCTTATCCCTCCATTTCATATGGCATCTTCTCTATAAGGAGATGCTTCCTTCATTATCAAAACCTGACTAACTCACTATGCATCCAGCCCTGACTACGCTTTTGAACTTTCATATGCGATCCTACTTGCAACCACATTTCCGTTCTTTGTTGAGCTCTTGTGCACACATAAAATCTGAGAGCAAATCTATCAAGCAAGATCAATGGAGATAGGAAGAATGGAGATCCAAAACCTATTGGACATGTGATGGTATAATCTTTGTGATTTCATTTTATTTGCATTGTCTTAGTTAATCTTCATATGTTATGGTGGATCTTTGTTGTTGTTAGGCTAAGGTTTTGTAGTTGAATTCATTTAGTCTTTCAATATTGTTGTTTCCACTTTCACCATAAACATTTTGGCACGCCCCATGGGACATGGATTTTTGTTAGATCTATGTTTTTTGCAGATTTTTCTAACCCTATATTGCTGTTTTGTAAAACAATTTGGAGAATAACCTTGTGCAGCTAGGGTTTTGGACACAAAATCAAGATCTTGGAGAGATTTGATCATATCTCACACATGGCTTGGAAATTATGTACCAAATTGATTTTGTAGGTTGAAGACAGTATCAAGAGCTCTCAAAAAAAAATTTAGATCTATTGGAGCATATTTTAATTTTCTATGAATTTTTTATGAATTTTCATAAAAAATTAATTTTGAGAGCAAATGACTGACTTTTTTGGATTTTCTTACATTTTTGGAAATCTCTCATAATTATATAGAGGATCTATTCTTTGTGATTTTAATTTTGATGCAAAATATTTCCTAAAAAATTGGATCTTTAAAAATTAGGTTTTTTCCTTATTTTGATCAGATCTCACAAATGGCTTTGAGTTTTGGCATCAAATTCTTTGTACAGGTTAGGAAAAGTATCAGACAGATTCAGTAAAAAATTCAGATTTTTTGGATCAAATTTTCATTTTATATGAATGTTTTATGAGTTTTCATAAAAAATTAATTTTGAGAGCAAATTAGTGAATTTTTTAGATTTTCTTACATTTTTGGAAATATCTTAGAATTATACATAGGATCTGTTCTTTGTGATTTTAAATTTGATGCAAAATCATTCGTAAAAAATTAAATCTTTGAAAATTAGGGTTTTACATTATTTTACTCATATCTCACAAACTGCTTGGATTTGTTGCAGAGATTTTTTTATGCAGATTTGGAAGACCATCAGGACTCTCCAGTAAAAATTTTAAATTTTTTGGACTGATTTTGCATTTTATATGAATTGTTTATGATTTTTCATAAAAAATTAATTTTTGGAGCAAATTAGCAAATTTTTTGGATTTTCTTACATTTCTGGAAATCTCTTAAAATTTTACAGGTGGTCTTTTTTTATGATGAATTAAATCTTTGAATTGGTCAACAAAATGCATTGTCGAAGACCCCTATTTCAGAAAGTCTTTTGGATCTAAAATTTACCTAACTTGTGTGCTTGCAGGAAGGGGTGATCATTTGAAACAATCCAAACTACTAACAAATCTTTGTTGTAGGACCTTGGCAAGGGTTTTTTATCTTTATTGTGTGTCTTGTTCTCATAGACTAGCAAACACTTCAATTGGTGCACTAAAATTGAACCATTGTCTTTTGTGTCTTGAGCAATAGGCTCTTTTTGTTTCATCTTTAGAGGGCCTGTCTCCTCGTGTGGTCATTAAGACTGCTAGTGAGGAAAGAATGAACCAAGTGATAGTGAGGAAAACCCACCTCTTTCGAACCACTATAAACAACTGTATTCATGGTGAAAACTATGGATAACATGTGTTGATTAGTTCATATCGACACTATGTCTCCCCATAAACCCGTTTGATCAAATTTATTTGATCATTTGTAGGGCGTAACCCCTACTGGCTTGGAGCCTTCTATATTTACAGAGCTGAAAGTGCCGCATGTATGGCCACATGAGCAGATGCCCTTACTAGCACCTTTTTGTTTTAGAAGCCAAAATCCTTCTAGTTGTTGAGGTAGGAGGTCGGACCTCTGGTAGTGGCCCACACACATATGGTTCGTAGTAGAGATACAAAGTTTGCCATAGGGAGTTTTCATGGGGACTGATGCTTGGCTTCCCTGAGAAGTGAGTGGCAAGGGTGGAGCCAGTGGGGTCAAGAATCTAAGTATTTTCTCTGAATAGCATAGCCTCGGGGGAAACTCCATGTGGGATCAACCACTATTGTCCTGGCCAACCATAAGAATTGTGCTTGTCTTATTTTGAACAATCAAACACTCAAAATCAAACATCAAAACATTGTGTCTTTTGTGTCTTCAAGTGTATGCAAAACAAATTTTACATCAAACAACACACTTTTCTTTGAGTCATTTTTTAGTCTAAACACTTGCAAACATTGAGTCCGCATCAACATTGTGTCCTCTTGTCACGAAAAACAGTCAAACATTCAGATTTGGTCACAACAAACAACTTCACAAATTGGAAAAATTTACAGTCCAACAAACAAGAGCAATCAGTTTCAGAATTCTTGAGCTTCCTAAGTTATCTCTTTAGATTTTCATCTAGCATTCAACCTATCTTTGGGTCTCACAAAGTCCATCATTTCTTTACACCTTACATTACATTCACATTTGTCTAAACCTAAGTCAAAAGGTCACTTGCTTGTCCTCATCATACTTTGTCAACACACTACATACAACAACATTTTGCTAAGTGGTCCCTCATCAAGGTCTATCACCTTTGGGTCTCATTTGGTCTTACTTAGAGTCAAGGTCAACTTACCTCATCAAGAGAAAGTCTCATCTCTTTGGAAGTCACACCTACTCTACTACATACATACTTGGTCTTACACTTTGGACATTGCAAGTAAACTTCATATTCATTTACATTCCATCCAAACTCTTGGTCTTCCATACTCTTTCCATTTTCATCTAGTCTCACACATCTTGGTGAATACCTAGTTCATGGTTGAAACCCATTTCCAAAAATCTAGGAGAGAAGCTAAAGAGGCTCAAGAGTCTGCAAACATGAGTTCCTATGAGTATGACAATGATATCTTTTTCAATTGTGATCATACTACATTACCTGACATGGATGCTTATAGAAACATTCCAAATGTTGAGAACATGGATACTACAAACAATAATGATACACACAATGACAATATGGACAACATTTCAGTACATTCAGCAGAAGTGGAAGACTCCATTATGGATCCCCGTTTCAATCAATTGGTTGAGGAAATAATGAGGAGGGATAGACAATACTTCTTACAAATGATGGCACAAAGTGGAGCCATGATACCTCATGATTTTGACATGTCTCAAATAATGGAAAATCAACCTTTGCAACAAACTCACTCCAACATGGATCAAAGGAGGCCTAATAGTGGAGGCAAGAGAGGACCACATCTTGTTCCTGAATCACCATCATCTTTGTTTCAAAAACTAGAGGTCCCATACACACATGGTCAAGCATATGATACTCACCTTCACAGACCATTATGGAAGTCTTATGCAGAAAAATATGCTCAATCACATACCAATGCTAAGGATCAACCACCAAAGCAATTGGATACTCAAAGGCATGCTCAAAATTTGGACACAAGGAAACCCCATGTCAAATTTGGGGGCAACACACTACAATAAACTCATGACATGCCTATAGAGTATGGTATACATGGACAAAGCAGATATGTCATTCCTCAACATGACTCTATACCAAGTGGTCCATATACGCAACATCATTATAGACCTCCTCCATATGAACATGTGTATGATCAATATCATCAATATATGCAACATGCTCCTCCTCCAATTGGTGCCTCAAGCATGGGGTATGGTCCAAGAAGTCAGTCTCCACCAAAGAACAATTTGGAGTAATAAATCAAGGACTTACAAAAGAAAATGGAGGACATAAATACACTGAAGCCAACTTACACAATGACAGACATATGTCCTTATCCATTTGACAAAAGCATTCTAATGCCTCCTTTTCCTACACACTTTGTGACACCTATGTTTGATAAGTATAGAGGCAAAGGGGATCCTAAGGCACACATAAGACAATTTTTCACAGCTTGCATTGAGGTAGCAGCAGAAGAGACATATTTGATGAGATTATTCCCACAAAGCTTAGGTGATCAAGCTATGGAATGGTTCTCATAACTTCCACCTAGTATTAAGTCATGGGGTGACTTAGCAGAGGCATTTATTCAACATTTCTCATAGAACATAGAGACAAACATATCCGTCACTACTTTGTGCAACACCAACCAAAGGGATGGAGAATCTTTTTCATCATTTTTGCAAAGATGGAGAAATCTAGCCAGTAGATGTTCTTGTGAAATTCCACAAAAACAAATGGTAGAGATGTTCACCAAGAATGTTAACAAAGACATTGGTTATGATTTAAGAAAATCTTGTTTGTCCACCTTCAAGGATGTCATTGAAAAAGGCTTAGCGATAGAAAAGGTGCTAATTGAACAAGGAGTCATTAAGATATTCAAGGAAAACAAAGATGACTTTAAAGGAAAAGATAAGCCAAGATTTTGGAATAAAAACAAGAACACAGTCAATGATGGTGTTGTTGATGCCAATACAGTGCGACCCAAAGTTGTTTTTTCAGGATCAAGCTCTACAAACAATAAAGTGAATACTCAAACAACTTCTAGATCATGAAGGAAGTACACCCCATTGGGAGAACCACTTGAGTCAGTTTTCAAGAAGCTAGTGGCAAACAAAGTAATCATAGTTCCAGCTTTTCCTCCATATGAACCAAAGGTCAAACCAAATTGGTGGAATGATGATGAGTATTGCAAATTTCACAAGAGAAAGGGTCATAAAATAGGAAATTGTCATCGACTGAAGAACATCATACAAGATCTTATTGATAGAGGTGACATTGAGATCGAGGGACACTCATCCAATCAAGAACATGAGATGTTTAAGGAACCATTCCCAAAGCATGACAAGGGAAAAGCTGCAGCCATAGATGACCAAACCAACTATACAAGAGCATCTTATAACTATGATTCAACTATCAATCACATTTCAATGGAAAACTATGTCAATACCATTATCATCAAGGACAAAACACCTAAAAATTCTACCCAAAGACCCAAAATTGTCCTAAAAGGAATTGGATCTTCTTCCGAACCTACCTCTGAATGTCATGTTACAACCCATCAAGGTAAATTCACTTTGCAAGGTGCTCTAGCTAAAAACACTGCTTCCTCATCAACCAAGCCTGAGTATTACCTTGTAGAATAGTTAGGGAAGACACCCACACTTATCTCAATCCTTGAGCTCTTACACATATCCCCCGCACATAAAGCCATTCTTGACAAAATCTTGAGAGACACTTCCCTCCCTACTAATCTAAATGTGGACCAGTTTCAAGCCATGGTGGGATACCTTTCTATTCCACACTCCCTTACATTCACAGAAGCTGATGACCCCTCCGTAAGTCAGCCACATAATACACCTTTACACATTGAAGCCTTCCTACACAAACATCGAATAAAATGAGTCCTGATAGATGGAGGAAATGGTCTAAACATTTGTACATTGAGCACTATTAAACAATTGGGATATTCAGATAAAGCTGTGAGTTCTACAAACAAAATTACCATCAAGGCATATGATGATGAAGAGCGTTCATCCAAAGGCATAGTCACCTTGCCTCTCAGAGTTGGGTTAGTTACAAAGGATGTGGTTTGTCGAGTCCTTGACCTCGATCTCACATACAACATACTCTTGGGACACCCATGGATTCATGAAATGAGCACAGTCTTATCTACATATCATTGATGCATCAAGTTTCCACACAATGGAGTTGAAGTGACTGTTAAAGCTGATCCTAATCCATTCATATATTGCAACAATATGCGACCTAGATTAGAAATAATAATACCAATCAATCGAGAGGCTATTCCATCTTCAGCATATGTGGATCCAGAATCCTTGAAAGCTTTTACATCAAAACAAGCAGAGATCAAAGAAAAGTTCAAGATTAAAGACCTGGGATGTGGTGAGTATATCTTTCATGTTGATCAACTCCCACTATCTCCTAAGGTATTTAGTCAACAAGAAAAACCTACAAACAACTTGCAATACCAAGGAATTGGGTGTGAACCACCTAGTGTTGTGGCTACTAAGTCTGAATGCAAATCTCCTCTAGTGGTGCAAGTAGCTCTTGATATCAATAGTCCTAAGAGTGGATCCAACAAAAAATCTATCAAGCATATCGCCAACCCTCTTGACAAATCACATAGCTTTACCATTTCATCCACTCATTCCATTTCCACTCCACTTCCAGACTTGGATCAACAAGAATTACAAAAACCCTTACTCATTGGGGATCAAAAATCAAGCCTTGTAAAGAAAAATCTAAAAGTCAAAAATAAAGAAAAGTCCTTTAGTACAAATCAAAATCAAAAGCTATTGGACTTTGAAAAAATCAAGGTCAAAGATAAAAATCCTATGAAAGAAAAAGAGCAAGAGATGATCTCCCCTAATATCAAAATAACTAGGGGCAAAAGTTTTACAATTTTAAGTCAAAAAGCATACTTGTTGATCCTAAGTCTCCATCATGCTATCCTACTTTCACTTCTTTTCACAATCATAAGCCTTCATCACTCATCCACTTGTTCCACACATCCATCCCCTTCTGGTGATACATCATGGACCTTTAATGGAGCTTCTTCGAGGGACTTTGTTATTAAGGATGCCCAAACTTCTTTAGGTGACACGCATATGGGCCTACGTAGTCCACACACTAGTAATTCTATCTCAGTTCCTTTATCAAGGAAGATAGTCACTCAAGCTACACATCATTTAGTCAAGGAACATCGCAGCTACAATCATAAAGTCAAGCCTCACACATTTGAGGTAGGTGACTTAGTTCTCAGAGAAAATCCTAAAAATCAGCAAGACAGAGAGAAGAAGGGCAAGTTCGAACCAAACTAGCTTGGTCCCTACATCATCACAGCAGCATATGAACCTTGGGAGGATCCTATCAACAACATGTACCTTCACAGGTTTTACACATAGCTCTTCAGAGTATCCTAATTTAAAAATTCAAAAAAATTCAAAAAAAAAAATATACAAAAAAATCATAAAAACAAAAAATCGTTACTTGGTGAAAACTTGGCAAATAGGCACCTTGTGACTGTGTGGGGGAAAAAGCAAGACTAGGTTATCATGCCCTAATCCTACCTCTTATCACACATTACAGAATACGAAAGAGCCTAGAGGTATCACACAATTGGCTACTTCTTTTTGTGAAAGAGAGAGCCATGGGCCACCTATTAGGGTTTCTATTCCTTTGTTATAATTGAAAGGTAAGATTATGCAAGTTCAATTCCTAACCCTAAAATGCAAGTATGAGCTAACAACAAGATTACAGAATTGAACTTAAACAATGGAAAGCTGTAAATACAAGGATGAAATAAGAATGTAGATGTGTACCCAGAGTCAAAATCGGACTGAAAATATTCAGGACGGGAGCGTGGGTGCCACTGTCCTGAAAATTGCACCGGAAACTATCGTTCTGCACTCTGAAACACTGTCAGAAAGCTGTCTGAAAGCTGTCTGTCCGGAGGACCAGGGCGCCCAGCGCCTCTGTCCCAGGGACCAGGGTGCCCAGTACCCCTTTCCTGGCAGGACCAGGGCGCCCCACGCCCCCATCCTAGTGTTCTTCTCTGCAATTTGATGCAGAGTGCTGTCTCGACCTGTTCTCTCCGGATCTGTATCCTGCGGCGTCGTCCGAGTCCCGAAACCTACACTTATATCTGAAAAGGGTGTATGGGCGGCTATATAGGGTTTTGCCTTAGTCAAACCCCCACTTCGGTGATTTCCACCTCCACGAATAGCCAAGTTGTTTTGTAAAATGTATTGTGTGTGCAGACCTAGTGTGTGTGCAATGTCCTAAAATGCAAGAAAGCAAACTAGAGCAACCTAGAAAGTAAACCCTAATTTCTTGTAAATGATAATGTAAATGCTCTAAATCAAGATGCAAAGTGATCTAAAGCATGAATAAATGAGATATTGAAGCTTTATGCAAAGACATGAAAACAACATGAAATCATACCCAACCCTCAAGGGAGAGGTACAAGCCAATCTTCAGTCGGTAATCTCCTATTGTTCTTCAATGTCTTCCAAGCCCTAAATGGATGAATGGAATTGATAAATGCTTGATAGAGGGATGTTGTAAGATGTTGAAGTCTTCAAAGATCTGCTCTTTCGCTACATATGAGGTTCCTGGAAACAAAAATCCCATCCTTTCAAATGAAGAAAGAGAGCTCTTATGTATGAAACCCTAGGTCGCATTTCATCTTTTGGCTGACCTAGAGATTGAATATCCCGCCAATTTCTTGGGGTTAAGATTTATTTTATGATTGGATTGCGCTCCTAAAATTTTGGGAAAAATGTCCGGGACCGTGTGCACTCCGGGCGCCACGGTCCTGACAACTTTTCACCAAATTTTCAGGGGCGTCAGATATGATGATTTTAGAGAGAATCCCGAAGTTAAAGGTGATTTCGAGATGTTTTGACCCCCGAAATCAAGCCCCCAAGCTCAGAAAAGGGCCTAATTAGGGTTTTTGATTAAGTGATGTATTGGAGGAATAAAACGAAAGGGGCTTTAATGAAAGGGCCCGAATTTGTGATGTGGAAGATGATGAAATAGAACCTTTAGACCTAATTAATTTGATTAATTAAGTGCTAAAGGGGAAATGAAATGCAAAATGCAACTGCGCCAAGGCGGGTGCTAAACCAGGTGTTAAATTGTACCACTTTAGCAAGTGTGTACAATTTATGACGTTACATTTAGCCCCCACTTTAGCGGTCATATGAGTACTACGTGCATATGCAAACTAAAGTAC
Organism: Cryptomeria japonica; assembly: GCF_030272615.1. NCBI lineage: Eukaryota > Viridiplantae > Streptophyta > Pinopsida > Cupressales > Cupressaceae > Cryptomeria > Cryptomeria japonica. Next base: position 217,040,567 of record NC_081407.1, on the reverse strand, counting down.
AGAAAAGTAAACATCATTTGAAAAAAGGATATATGCATAAGTTGTCGGACGAAGCCCCCAGCAGTATCTGCAGTACATAGTTAGGAACCGCACCCTACAAAACACACGTTAGATCACAAAATTTGCCTAATGCTTACTAAGGAAAGTGATGAAATTTGTGAGTAGCTATATGCCCCCCCCTATTTCGACTTGCTTATTAGGGAGGTGAAACAGGGTAGCATGTTTACTTACGACAAATTGTGTAAGAGAGTATTGATGAGGGATGTTCACTGAAAAGGCTTCATCAGAGAACTTTTTGGAACATCTCGAGAGTAGGGGAATGAAAATACGATTTCTACGCAACAAACGGTTCAAAAATTGGATCTCCCAAACTCAAGTTATGATGAAATGAGTGAAAGAGGAAAATTAGGGTTTTGAAAGTAAAGGTAAAGGAATGAACATATATACCTTGAAAGAGACATTTATATTTGTCACTTTGTTGATTCTAAGTACTGTTCATTGTAGCGGAGCCCACATAGCCATCATCATGCCTTCATGACGACCGGAGCGTCCCATGAGGGTTGAGATCCTGCGCCAGGCCGTGATTGACGACGAGCCACTGGACGAGGTGAGTTGACTGAACATTTGACTTTTGATTTTTCGCATTTTGACTTTTTTGTGATCGTTTACGGGCCCTGAAGGCTGACCCAGGCCCCACCGAGGGCGCCATGGTCCCTGTGGGGCGCCCTGGTCCCCGACAAGGCGCCATGGTCCCTGACAGGGCGCCATGGTCCCAACCAGGGCGCCATGGTCCCAATCAGGGCTTGGCATACGATGTTCGATAGTTTGCATGAGCGATTTTGATGATCGAGTACTGATTATGGTTATTTTTTTGTGTTGCAGGGCCTTCCATACATGAGAGAGCATACAACGGGACATATTCTTCGCAGTTTGCGAGATCAGATTCTGCGGCTTACTCAGGCAGAGAGAGACACATTGTCGATAGTAGGATTATGGTATGTGATCCTCATGCCAGCCATTCGGTTCCATCCTGCAATGCTGATGGCATTGATGGAGCGATGGGATCCTGACACATGCATATTTCATCTTCCAGTAGGGGAGCTGACGGTTACACTCGAGGATGTGTACCGTATACTTCATCTTCCTATCAGAGGAGCGACTGTTACATACGTGACCGATCGGTCAGCAGAGGATCATCAGAGGGAGCAGGTATATTGCATAGGGAGAGTCATGCCAAGCGAGACGAGAGGTCGCATCATGGTCAGCTGGCTCTTACATCCTACAGGGGAGGTACCCCTTCTGAGACGCCTTATGATCGCCATCATAGCACTAGCCGTCTGCCCTAATGGGTGAGGCACGCACATGCATGGGGGTCTCACATGGTGCATCAGAGCGATGGAGAGACACATGAGAGTGTATTCTTGGGGTCGGAGTATGCTTGCACATCTCTATCACGACCTTGAGGAGTATGTATTTGGACAGGGTTGCAGTTTGATGACATGCACACTTCTGCAGGTGTGGATATTTGAGCACTTCACATGCACCAGGCCTGTTCGCTTTCCGCTGAGTATGGCTAGCGAGCGACCTAGGGTGTTTGCTTATCCACTTACCAGCGAGTGGAGATTTGGAGATCTTTTATATTGGAGAGTGATTTTTGATAGACTGACAGCCGAGGTGACAGTGTGGAGACCTTACCTGCAGATGCACAAATGGGATGGGATGGAGAGATAGTTAGCATGCTTACAGAGGAACCGCCTACTACAGGGATGATATTCACACATCATAGTGCCTTTCTACTTTGACCGAGTACAGAGGCAGTTCGGGCTAGAGCAGTGTGTTCCAGCCGATGTGCCCATCTATACTCGACACTCACGGGTCCTTCCCAGACCTAGAGCAGTAGCGAGACCGATGATAGATGACATCGAGACTACAAATATAGAGGGATCTGATCGGGATGTAGTCACTGATTATTCTACAGAGCCTGGAGCACAGCGCAGGTATGTCTCATGGTTTATGAGATCATATCCAGGTCCTATCTTTCCATCGGATCACCCGACAGGCCATCTAGGCCCATGGAGACATGGAGACTGAGATGAGGACCAGGGATCCAGGTCAGAGGAGCCAGAGGAGGGAGAGGGTCATGAGGAGGCGGGAGATCCTGGTCCACCTATAGGCGATCAGCCCAGCACCGAGGAGGAGGAGGACACAGATAGAGATGAGGATGAGGAGGAGAGAACTGATGATGAGGAGAACGAGGATGCAGATGAGGATGAGGATGCAGATGAGGATAGAGATGATGAGGAGGAGTCAGATGCAGCTCCTCACCATTCAGGGGATGATACCATAGCTCTGGATCCTCCTCTTATTCCCCGACAGGAGGAACATGAGATGATACAGAGACCTGTTCCTAGTACCGTCCAGCCTACACCCATCGTGCACAGATTAGTCAAGTGAGGGGAGTCTAGTAGATCCCAATCACAGATGCTACCGTATCATGATCCCTGCTGGCGTGAGGGAGACCCAGGTATAGTAGGTTTAAATTGATTATTAATGTTTTGATGATATAGAATGGTACTAATACAAAAATCTATTCTACTGCCATAGCTAATGTGCAAGAGTGGCGTTCCCTGATTCAGCAAGCAGTGACAGACATTTCCACGATAGCACAGATCCCCAGTTCCTCACAGATTGCCTATAGGCCTCAGGGGAACGCGGGTCGGCATGAGGACTTGTTTTCCCCATTCTGAGTTCAGGTAGACATATGGAGGGAGAGAGAGAGAGTCCTATCAGAGGACCTTTAGCGAGCGCGGTGAGATCTAGCAGTAGCTCAGGCCGAGGCTACCACCTATCGCGCGATCCTTATGGATAGGGATCGTAGGAGTTCCTCTCGGAGTCACTCACGGTCTGTATCTCACTACACACCCATGGGTCCACCTTCATGGCCAGATTAGGAGGGAGCGTCCAGTCGACACTCTCCAGCCACTAGTCCTAAGGATAGGAGATGATTTTATGATTTAGGAGAGGTCACATTTTGGATGTATAGTGACCTATATTTGTATACGATCCACATATATATATGTATATATACATGCTTCTCTTTTGTCTCAAATGTGTTATCTTTAATGCTTAAAACGATGTATATTTTGCTTTGATTAAATCTAATATATTTGGTAAATGTACATGTATGTTCAGAATTTAATTTCCATATGATTGATTTCTCAATGCACTATGATTAAATTGATACATGTGTGACTTAATTAAATATTTAATCAAGTACTACATTGATGATAGGGAAGAAATATGCATTAAGTCTAAGAATCATATAACTAGCATGATTTAATTTTGAACTTAAACACAACATGATACGATTCTACTTAACACATAAAGACACTGTATAATATGCTAGCATAATGGAAATGTAAATCTTTTACAACTTACATAAATGAATTCAAGACAAACCATGAAGTAAGGAAACACGCTTGTCAAGAACGAAGCAATATAGATTAAACATCATAACATTTAATTCTATTTTTCTCTAATTAGGAGATACTAACATATTACCCAATGTTGAAGAACTGAAAAGAAGATAAATAAGGAATGAAGAATTAAGCATAATATCTATGCAAGTGCATAGCATTTATAGGTTCTTTAAGAGGCGTACCGTCTACATCCACTATTTTGTAAGCACCTGATCCATAATCTTCAATAACGATGTATGGTCCAAGCCAATTAGGACTAAATTTTCCCTTTTCTACAGGTAAGGCATTCACATTGCGCTGATTCTCATAAAGGACTAAGTCACCTACTGAGAAGGAACGTTGAATAACCTTATCATTATAGCTTCGTTGTAGAGTTTTTTGATATGCTTGAATATGCTCAAGAGCATTTATACGCTATTCATCAAGCATGTCAAGCTGTTGAAGTCATTGTTCTCTATAAGAGTCATCATCTACTATACCTTTGAGAGAAACCCTAAGTGATGGAATGTCTAACTCTAAAGGCATGATAGCATCAACACCATAAACAAGATTATAAGGAGTAGTTCCTGTGGCAATTCATACACTTGTTCGGTAGGCCCAAAGAGCATAGATTAGCTGAGCTAGTTACTCCAATCCTTACCATGCTTATTCACAGTTTTGCGAAGAATTTGTTCGATTATTTTATTGGATGATTCGGCTTGACCATTTGACTGAGGATAGTATGGTGTAGAAAATCGATGTTTGATATGATACTTCTCGAGTAATTTCTTCACGTCCTTGTTCTTAAATGATGTCCCATTATCTGAGATTATAGTAGAAGGTATCTCGAATCAAGAAATGATGTTTTCTAGAAGAAATTGACAAATCACTTCAGCAGTGGTAGAGCGAAGGGGAATAGCTTCTACCCACTTCGTAAAGTAATCTGTTGCGGTTATAATGAAGGTGTGTCCTTGAGATGAAGGAGGAGAAATTTTACCAATAAGATCCAAACCCCATGCGGAAAAAGGCCAAGAAGCTACTTGAGAACGGAGTTCTTGGGCAGGAGCATGAATCAAATTATTATGTTGTTGACATTGATGACATTTCTTAACAAATGAAAAAGAATCCTTCTGCATAGTTTGCCAATAGTATCCCATACGAAGCAATCTATGAACCAAGGATTTGCCTCCAAAATGCCCCCCATAGGCACCTGAATGCGCCTCTTCAAGAGCAACGGGGATTTCTGATTTGTTAAGACAGCGAAGGAGAAGACCATCATAACCCCTTCGGTAAAGGACATTAGAAAGAATGATATATCTAGTAGACAACTTGCGGATTCTAGCCCTAGTGTTTCTATTAGCAGAATCAGGAAATGTACCATTGGTCAAATATCTTACGATATGCGAGTACCATTCATTTGAGTCTATAAAGTCACAACATGTTACCAGACTAGAATCGTCTACAATAGCTGGAGAAATAAGGTTGTGAATAACAAATTTAAGATCAACCACAGGGTCCTCTAAAGATACAAGAGAAGCCACACATGCCATTGCATCCGCATGTCGATTATCTTTTCGAGGAATAGGTTCCATGGTATAAGAATCAAATTTTTGTAATAAAGAGATGGCAAGGTCTTTATATTGTGATAATTTGTCTTGTTTTGCTTGATATATTCCTGTTACTTGTCTTATAATCAATTGCGAATCTCCATAGATATGTATGTGTTTTATGTTCAGAGCTAAGGCTGCTTTTATTCCCGCTATAAGAGCCTCATACTCAGCAATGTTATTGGTACACAGGAAATTTAGACGATAGGATAAGGGAATGGGTTTCTTTGTAGGAGAAATCAGAACAACACCTACCCCCGATCCCGTATGACACTTAGAGCCATCAAAGTATAACTCCCAAGTTTCATCTTTCTCTATAGAAAGAATGAAGTCATCAGGAAAAGACTCAGGGTTAGGGAAGAAGAAAGGTGAAGGGGCCTCAGCTAGGTGATCGGTCAACGCTTGCCCTTTAATTGCTCTTTGTGAAACAAATTTAAGGTCAAATTCAGTTAACATCATAACCCACTTAGCTAGGCGTCCTGATAAATCAGTTTTAGAGAAAAGATGCTTCAATGGATCAAACTTTACCATGACATGGACTTCTGAGTTTAAGAGATAATGTCTCAATTTCTGAGTCACAAACACCAAGGCCAAGCATTGTCTTTCTATCGCAGAATATCGGGTCTCATAATCGAGTAAGGTACAACTTATGTAATAAACCGGACACTCCTTACCATCTTTATCATGATAGGAGGATTAGTTAAATACGTTTTTAAATCTTCAAATGCTTGCTGACAATCCTCATTCCATTGAAAAGTGATATTCTTTTTGAGAAGTCGAGTGAAAGGAAAAGTACGATCCGCAAGTTGAGATACAAACCTACGAATAGCTTGAATCTTTCCTTGTAAGCTTTTAAGTTGAGACACATTTCTAAGAGGTGGCATGTTGACAATAGAATCTATTTTCTTAGTGTCCACCTCAATCCCACGATGCGAAACTATGAATCCTAATAGTTTTCCACTATCCACACCAAAAACACATTTTCGGCCCATATTTTGTCACTGCTGTATTCGGGTCTGGGGCATATCAGTTGGCTACATCAGACAGAGAACCGCTCGCAGATCCAATCAATAGCATGCACCTCAAACGGTTTTATACCTAAGGTATACAGAGCATCAGGCTCCCCTACATATCAGAAAATATCAAAAACATTCAAAAAATGTCCTAAAGAAAATACAAAAACATTCAAAAAAAAAGTAAAGAAAAATCATGCATCCAAACGGTGAACAACCACTCCGGTGGCACCTTGGGTAAATACGATGGCGAAAACCTGGCAAACAGGCGCCACTCGTAAAGGCAATAGCTCCATTATCTTTCAGACTTGTTGCGATCACATTCATGCACACACACATCCATCCATCCAAACTATGGCTTGTTATTTGATCTGCAATTAAGAAAGTACTCCACGCGTCTAGCATCCCACCTTTTCATAGTCCGGTCTACAAACTGGGGGCAATACCCTTACCCTCGTGATGGAAGTGGATTCTACATTGTCTTATGATTCATTAATTTCTTCATTCAAGCAATCATCAAAAATATCAAAAACATTCAAAAATGTCCCAGAAAATACAAAAACATTCAAAAATGTCTCGCAAAATCCAAAAACATTCAAAAATGACTCACAAAATCCAAAAACATTCAAAAACTATTACACAAAATCCAAAAACATCGAAAATCACACAAAAACATGGCAACACCTTGTACATATTCATTCAAGCAGATGCAAAACCAACATTAACACAGTACTCACACAATGACCATTTATCAATCGACCACACAATCCACATCCAACAAATCAGAAACTGTCTTTAAAAAAGAGGATGCATCCTTCCTTACCAAAACAAAGACAAAAGTGACATTTTCTTTGACAAGAAAATTATGCTAAGCTATCAAATACTTGGTTGATTTGTGAGTACAATCGCTCGTTTATCTATATCAGGATCTTGCAGCATTGTTTTGTATCATTTGCGCATCATTTCCGATGAAGTTCTGGGGCATGTACTAATGGTGTCTACGTGGGAAGTTCACTAAGCTACGTGATCTTATGCAAAATGCAGTCATAGATCACTACGGCTTGCTGACTACAGCGTATACCTCGACCATATGGACATGAACCATTACCAAGGATCCTTATTCTTTATTCTTTATGTATATATTGTTTGTTTGCAGGTACAATGCTCATTCTTTGGTTCCTCTTCCTCCAAACTGGATAAAGGTTTTTTATCTCTTAGTACGGTATGAACTTGTCTCAGGATATGATCAGCCTAAGATCAAGGAGGACGATCCAAGTCATGCATGAATAGAGATAATCCTTGTCTGTTCCGCAAGCAATACTCTGGTCAACTTGATCCATTATATCAAGTTGCTTGTATTAACTTGCTATATAAAATCCATGAAAGGAATACTCAGGTCATCTTGAATCATTATGTCAAGATGCTTGTATTCTCTTCCAACATTTTAAAGCTCAATGATGAAAATAGAGCACTATGGATCGTCATCTCATCTCATCTGTATATATTGCATTTCGTTGCATTCCACCCATCCATACACTCATAATAGCTGCATATCATGCATACATAGTCATAATAATGCATACTCTATTTTCCTCTTCTTCCATAGGAATGAGTCATAAGTTCTCCATTTCTTCTATCTAACATCGAACCCACCCCCCCTCACCCTCCCCATCTCAACAATCAGCATCACATACCCTACATCGTTTCTCAATCAACCCAATCAAGCCACGTTCATCACCATCCATCTCTAAATAGGAGGGATTGTGTTTCCCATCCTCAGTCATCCAATAAGCCAAGCAAGTTACTCTGTCTACACAGATACATCGACTCACACACACCTAGACTATCAACAGATACTCTGATCAAGTATCTTCGGGTCTCAACAGGTAATCGATCATGGTAATCCTAGACTACATCAGGCATTTATCACAATGACCTAGTCTCAACGGGGCTGCCATGATTCCCCACAACCATCCATCACACGCACACACTATCAATTGATCAACCAATCAAACACAATCCATCGGACAATTACATCAATTGTCTAAGTCTCAACGAGTATTTTTGTTTCATATACCTTGACTTCATCGGGCAATTGCATCAATTGCCTAAGTCTCATCAGGTCACTTTGCTTCACTTACTCAGACTTTATCTTGTCCAAGCGACCAACTGACATCAACTGTCACGCTTTGACTTGACCGGGGCAATTAAACCGATTGCACCAGATTGTCCAACCAATTTTGATCAATTGTATAGCATCAATCCAAACCCCACACTACATCTACTATGTATCTCTTGCATGACCTCAGGGTACTCACTGGCTTGTTGTTTCTTCATATTCACTCCATTTTCTCCCATTCTTTCATCATTAGTTCTAATTTCTTCTATTCTACCTCCCCTCCACTTTTCATTCTTTTTCGAGAGATTGCCCGATTTTTCAAAAAATTTCGGCCCATCTCTCGAGGGGGCATACCACCCATTAAATTTACATTTTATGAGGCATTTCTTCACACCAGTTTTTCTTTCTTTGAAACAATGCGATAAACCGCACCGTCTCAAAGAGGGGCAAATGTAGTCACACAAATCTGTCCATTTTAATTAAATGAATATTTCGTATTTATTTGATTAAAAATCCACTAGCCACCAATTAATTAAATTAATATTTAATTAAATCATCCCCAAACATTCTTCTATTAATTAAATAAATTATTCAATTTATTTTAATTCATTCATTAAAATCAAATTCCCATTAATTAAATAAATAAATCTATTTATTTAATTAAATCCCCCTTTTCCTCTTTTAAATAAATTAACATTTATTTAAATCATTATCCTCCCCCCCCACTTGCATTTTCCTACAAATGCAACTTGCACACATATTGAAATAAATGAATTTTTATTTTAATAAAATCCTATTTTCCCTCACCCACCAAATCCACTTGCAAAATCTAATCCCCTTCTAGATTCTTCTAACCCCTTCCTAATTAACCTAATCCATCCCCTAATTATTGTCACATTCCTAAGCAAAATGGAGTCACTTCTCAAATGGCCCAAAGTCTTGGATAACCATTGAAGGTTTTCAACCTTCAACCACCAAAAACCCCAAAGTCTTTGAAAACCATTAAAGGCTTCCAACTTTCAACCACTTAATCCACAAAGTCTCCAATAACCATTAATGGTTAATTCAACTCTCCCACATGGTTAAAACATTTGTTTTGACTCAACCTCTACCCAACCCAAGGGTCTCATCAGGTCATTAATGCTTTGACCATGATTATCTCTTAATCATTTGCACAAAGGTTTATCCTTGGATTAACTCCTAATCCAGTGGGTAATCCTAATTTAGGCTTGACCCTTAGCCTTTAGATAACCATGAAGTCTTCTCAGGCATTCAATGCCTCCAACCCCTTTCTTTCAACCCAATCTTATGTTGACATTTGTCACCATTTCATTGGTGCAAATTGTGCACATGGATTCCCAACTTTCAAGCTTGACCCTTGATTAAACCTTTTAATCTTGGCCATCCATTGCTCCATTTTCCCTATAAATAGAGCCCATTCCTTCATAATCCAGATCCTGAAAACTTGTATGCATTTAGACTATAGCCATTTTAGAGAGCATTTTAGCATAAACAAACTAAATCTTGTCTTTTGGTAAAATACATCATTTTAGCATTAAAATAGCTTTTTATTTCATGTTTAGAGCTATTCTACAATCTCAATCCTCCATAAGCATCCATAGTGCAAAAAGCTGCTGAGAGCTACACTATTTTGGAACTTGGAGAGGAGAGGAACAAGGGAGAAAGAACTAATATCATGTTAAGAGATAGTTGGAGATATCTCATTATCATTTGTTCTATTTATTAGATATATTTAGCATGTCTCTTTTAGTGTCTCCTTTGGAATGCCTTCATGTTTTAGTTTTTGATTGATTAACGTTAACATCTTGTGTGTTTTATGTTGTTTGATCTTAGACTAACATTGTGTCATTTAGGAGGGCATCAGTGACAATATTTGAAATCCATGGGGAATAATCAATAGGGTGGATAAATCCAGCCTCCAATAACTTTTCAATCTCAGCCTTAACAAGCAGAGCCACCTTAGGATTCATTTTTCGAATCTTTTGTTTCACGGGCTTAGCATCAGGAACTAAGACAATGTTATGAGTAACAATCTTAGGATCTATACCAGGCATGTTAGAGTATGTCCAAGCAAAGATCTCGAGGAATTCATGCAATAAATCTTCATATTGTTTTTGTTCCTCTCCATCCAAACATTTTCCAATTTTAATAACTTTCTCCTCATTGCAAGGATCCATCTTAACATTAGTGGTGTCACTTATGAGAAGATTACTTTGTTGAGGAGTATCTTTTAGCTGAGGGAATTCTTTCACAATCTCATCATTATCCGTCTCTTTTCCAAAGTAGGCTTCAGTGTTCAAACAATAAGGGAGTCCCCTATTGTGATGATAACGAGGAAGAGTGTCATATGCTCCTAAAAATTCAGCTAAAGCATCATCGGTAGGGAAAACGTCAAAAGCACAAGCACACGAAGGATCCCCATCAATGTACTCGGGGTGTTGCATTGATAGAGAGGTAGAAATAACATTAACACTAATGCATGGTCTTTTAGAAGCTTTAGTGCGCTTGCAGGGATTATAGCCAAGTCCAAAGGCATAACTATGAAAATTAGTCTCTAGAGGAACTTTTATCCCTTGTTCATGAACACCGCAACCATTTCCATGATACCCATGCTTAGCAAAAATGCAAAAACCACGACCATAACGATCAACCATTTCAGGAAGAGAAGGTGGTTTTTCATAAGACAAAGAATCAAACTCTTCATAATTAGAGGTGTGAGGAGAAGAAGTTTGAGAAGCAGCCACAAAATTATTACTCATAGGTTCGGGTAAGATTGATTGATTTTTAGCTTCTTCCTTCTTTTCAACTTTAAGCTCTCTAGAAGGAACCTTATATTCACCTACAAAGGTGGGATTAAAATCAAGAGATCCCCAATCGTCTTCTTCGAGGATCTTCCCAGGATCAAAATCCTTCTTATGTGTAGTTTCAAGTCAAGAAGAATCTTCTTCAAGAGCTCCAGACTCATCCGAAGAATTTTGATCATCGGAGAGCGAGGATTCACTGATAGGTATCTTATTTAAAGAGTCATCACTAGATGAGGATGGCTTAGAAGAACCCCCCTTGGAAGTAGATGTTTGCAAACAAGCTTGATAATTAGTATCACCTATCAGGGTATATGTCTTATTGTTATAAATAAATTTAACTTGTCTATGCAATGTAGAGGGGACAACTTGCATACTGTGAATCCAAGGTCTCCCTAGTAGCAAGTTGTACGTTAGATTTCCCGACATAACATGGATAGGTGTAGGCAAAGTAACAGGCCCCACTGTGATGGGTAAGGTGATAGTACCTAATGAAGTTTAAGCCACATTATCAAAGCCTCGAATAGGATGAGAATCCGGTTCAATTAAGGATGTATCCGCATTCATCTTATGCAAAAGATTAATGCTACACACATTAAGACCAGAGCCATTATCTACTAGTGTTCGTCTTATAGCAGTGTCTTTCATGATAACCACAATCATCAAGGGATCATATTGATGTTGGATTTCACTAGTAGGGAACTCATCTTGGGTAAACACAATTTGAGCTTTAGGATTCATCACAGAGTTAACCAAAGAGGCTATATTACTAGATGTATTCGGTGGAGGAATATTCAAATCTTTCAAGGCATCTTGTAACATTCCATGATGAGTGGAAGAAGTTTGAATCAAATCCCAAAGGGATATCTTAGCAAGGGTAGCTTTAAGTTGTTCTATGAGATCATATTCCTTGCCAAGAACTTGTGAAATACGGGGAGCTTGTGGAAGAATCGGTTGAGGATTCGGAAGAGAAACTGGGATAACAGGAGGAGGACTAGGTTGCCTATTATTTCTGGTATGATAAGTATGGGCAACCGCATGATAACTCTCTCTAGTTATTTTCTTGGCATAATTATAAGGACTTATAGGTTTTCTTCCTTGCACAGTGATGATTGGTTTATTCGGAGTACGAAAGGAATCATGATCATACCCTCCTTGGACAGTAAGGAGAGGTGACTTAGAAACTTGAAAGGTGGGAGAAGGATAAGCTCCTTGGACTTCAAAGAGAGGATTTTTATGCTCATTCAAGTTTATCATGTTAACCAATTTAGAAGTTTTGTTTTTGTTTAAAGATTTCGATAAAGCCACAAAGTCATCAAGAGCATCATCCAACAAAGCATGATCATATCTATTAAAAGGTTTATCTTTTGATTCAAAAGGAGACATCTCCTCATAGAGGGGATTGTTGAAAACAACCATGTTACTAGATTTAGTGGAAGAGTTGATAGGAATGTACCCTTGAGAGGACTCATTCAACTTATCTTTCTCATCACAACGAAATGGCATAGTAACAAGGTTTATGAGTTTTTGGTAAAATGAAGGTTTGGCATCTTTAGGGTTCAAAAACTCATCTAAAGCTTCATCTAATTCATCTTGGCTATACTCATAATAATCATCATAAGCATGAACATTTTGCAAATAAAAGTCTGACTTTTTGAAATAAAAAGTGCATGAAATTTAAACACACAATGCAAAGAAACACACTCTTTTTTTTTTTTTTTTTTTTAATGAAAATGAAATGAAAACACACTAAATCTAGATCTAGATCTAATAGATGCAATGCAAGAAGAAGCAATGATAGATTCACATCGGGTTCACCAAAATGTGTGGGGGAAAAAGCAAGACTAGGTTATCATGCCCTAATCCTACCTCTTATCACACATTACGGAATACGAAAGAGCCTAGAGGTATCACACAATTGGCTACATCTTTTTGTGAAAGAGAGAGCCATAGGCTACCTATTAGGGTTTCTATTCCTTTGTTGTAATTGAAAGGTAAGATTATGCAAGTTCAATTCCTAACCCTAAAATGCAAGTATGAGCTAACAACAAGATTACAGAATTGAACTTAAACAATGGAAAGCTGTAAATACAAGGATGAAATAAGAATGCAGATGTGTACCCGGAGTCAAAATCGGACTGAAAATATTCGGGACGGGAGCGTGGGCGCCACTGTCCTGAAAACTGCACCGGAAACTGTCGTTCTGCACTCTGAAACACTGTCGGAAAGCTGTCTGTCCGGAGGACCAGGGCACCCAGTGCCTCTGTCCCAGGGACCAGGGCACCCAGCGCCCCTGTCCTGGCAAGACCAGGGCACCCCACGCCCCTGTCCTGGTGTTCTGCTCTACAATTTGATGCAGAGTGCTGTCTCGACCTGTTCTCTCCGGATCTGTATCCTGTGGCATCGTCCGAGTCCCGAAACCTGCACTTATATCTGAAAAGGGTGTATGGGCGGCTATATAGGGTTTTGCCTTAGTCAAACCCCCACTTCGGTGATTTCCACCTCCACGAATAGCCAAGTTGTTTTGTAAAATGTATTGTGTGTGCAAGGTCCTAAAATGCAAGAAAGCAAACTAGAGCAACCTAGAAAGTAAACCCTAATTGCTTGTAAATGATAATGTAAATGCTCTAAATCAAGATGAAAAGTGATCTAAAGCATGAATAAATGAGATATTGAAGCTTTATGCAATGACATGAAAACAACATGAAATCATACCCAACCCTCAAGGGAGAGGTACAAGCCAATCTTCAGTTGGTAATCTCCTATTGTTCTTCAATGTCTTCCAAGCCCTAAATGGATGAATGGAATTGATAAATGCTTGATAGAGGGATGTTGTAAGATGTTGAAGTCTTCAAAGATCTTCTCTTTCGCTGCATATGAGGTTCCTGGAAACAAAAATCCCATCCTTTCAAATGAAGAAAGAGAGCTCTTATGTATGAAACCCTAGGTCGCAATTTCATCTTTTGGCCGACCTAGAGATTGAATATCCCGCCAATTTCTTGGGGTTAAGATTTATTTTATGATTGGATCATGCTCCTTAAATTTTGGGAAAAATGTCCGGGACCGTGTGCACTCCGGGCGCCACGGTCCCGACAACTTTTCACCAAATTTTCAGGGGCGTCAAATATGATGATTTTAGAGAGAATCGCGAAGTTATAGGTGATTTCGAGATGTTTTGACCCCCGAAATCAAGCCCCCAAGCTCAGAATAGGGCCTAATTAGGGTTTTTGATTAAGTGATGTATTGGAGGAATAAAATGAAAGGGGCACACTTTAATGAAAGGGCCCGACTTTGTGATGTGGAAGATGATGAAATAGAACCTTTAGACCTAATTAATTTGATTAATTAAGTGCTAAAGGGGAAATGAAATGCAAAATACAACTGCGCCAAGGCGGGTGCTAAACCAGGTGTTAAATTGTACCACTTTAGCAAGTGCGTACAATTTATGACGTTACAGTGACACAAATTTTTTTTTTGAAAAATCCAAAAAAGTAAAGAAAAACATTTCGTCCAATGGTCAAAACAACTTTGGTGGCGCCCTAGGCAAGTACCATGGTGAAAACTGGGTCACCAGCACCATGTGTAGAGACATTGCTCCTCCCTCCTTTAGGATTCCATTTCATCCTTCACTTTCCACACACTCACAACCTATCCATTCATAAAAAACTTACCCATTCCCATCATGGCTTGTTATTGATCTACCCAAGATTGGTTAGCCATTCATAATAAACATTCCTTTTCACCCCTTTCCATCCATAATAAATCAGCTCCTATCTATGGCTAAGGCAAATCCTATGTCTAGTAATGGGTGTGGAACTAAGAACATCACATGTTTCAAGGAGTATAGTTTTGTAAAGCGGAAAATCGAACCCTAGTTGTCCCCCCACTCCATGGAGAGAGAAAGGAGGTCACTAGGATTGATGGTTTTCACTTAGGAGAGACTTTACATTCAAAAGAGGGGTTGAAACCCACAAGATCCAATCTCACACAATGCAAGATTGGATTCTAAATGAGTTTCAAGGGTTAAGACATCAAGGATACCCTCTTTTGTAAAGAATGTAGATAGAATGATTGAACTAGGAATGCATGTAAAGTAAGAAAGATTCACTTGTAGATGGAGATAGGGACATAGGAAGAAGCTACGGACCTGAAATTAGCACTAAAATGTCAAGACGATGTTGTCCTGAAAATTTGAGCAAAAGTTGATGGGACGATGGCGCCCGGAGTGCACACGGTCCTCCGAAAAATCTGCAAAATGAAGGTGGATCTATTCGTCTCTGCACAAGGATTCCAGATCTTCAATTACAGCTGCGTACCTACAACCTACACACAGAAAAGAGAGGATGATTGGGGGGTTAGGGATTAGGGGTTTGCCTTTAGGTCAAACCCCAGTTTTGGAATTAACCAAGAAATGAGAATGCTGTAAATGTAAATATTTGTAATGTAATCAAGTACTGATACCTTGTTGTAAGAATGTTTGTATTCTTACATGCAAAGGTGTAATGAATGTTGTATGTTGTATGTTGTAGGTGATCTCCTCTTCAATGGTTGAATCCTTGTCTTGAATGCAACACTTAGCCTTGAATGGAGACTTAGAATGCTCAATTGCTTGAAGAAATGCTTGAATGCCTGAATGTTTGAATGTCACTTCTGCCTCTTGCGCACATATGTTTTCCTGCTTTTTCTGGAAGGGGAAATGTAGTTTATATACTTGTCAATTAGGGTTGAGAGACTGATTTTTCTGACCTTAGGCCGACATAGGAACATTATTTTTTGAATTGCAAACTTAAAGACCCGATACCCAACAAGAGACCGAGCCCAAAATAGGGCCAGTGACCAGGGCACTGGGCGCCATGGTCCTGGGGGACCAGGGTGCTAGGCGCCATGGTCCTGAAGGACCAGGGCTAGGCGCCATGGTCCCACCTCCCGAGACAGCAGGGTGCAAGGAAGGATCAGGCCAAGGTGTAGAAATATGCAGTTTTTGATGTCGCAGACAGGTTTCAGGGTCTCCATTTAGGTTCAACGTTGCGCCACCATCATGAAGACCCAAATGCAGTCAAAATTGCAAGTGTCACAATTTTGGGATGCTACATTTAGCCCCCACTTTAGTGGGAGTATAAGCATACGCCCATACTTCCGGAAAAGTACAAGGAAACAACATTGAAAGACTTTCACCACGTCAAGGAGGCAAGATACACCAAGCCCCCAGTGGACTAAGGATCTTACGACTTTGATTGACAAAGTAAAAGGGGAGATCATGAGGGAGAACCATGATTGTCAGTAGTAAGGTTCCCTCACTATGAGTCATGTAAGAAAAATATCAAAAATTTTCAAGGCAAAGCTAAATTCGCCAAGAAATTTTCAAGTATCTTGAAGAGATATGAACAGGGTGTATGTCCCCCTATGTTAAAGCGATCGCACACACCTCATCGGGGATGATTGCTTTAAGGTAGTGATACATATAAGAAATGAGAAGGGAAAGGAGCATGTTATCACAAGGATTTAGCCCCCAAGTGTGAGATAAGCCCAAGGATAATAGACACAAAACACAAAGCACAAGGTGACTTCGCTTTCCTTGGGGTCAGTATGTTGTATGATAATTCATTTATATCATATGTATGTATGCATAATTGTTCTTCATTCCCCAATCAAGGAAGGTCACCTAGAAGAAGGGAACACATGTGTCTTTTGAGTCAACATGAGAGAGACCAAGAGAGATCTCAATGCTTTGCATCATCCTCAAGTAGACAACACTAAGGACAACAAATAGAAGAATGAGAATAACACATAGATGAAGTAACAAAAGAGATCAAGAGAGGAGGAGAGAGTCTGCTATGCTAATGAAACTAGTCCAGCACGTCATCCACCCCTCGATCTTGCTGATCAATATTTCGGGAAGGCAGGAAACACGCTAGAGGAGAAACATCCAACACAGCAGATGGAGCTATCACAAGATCCAAACAAGGGCTATGTTCATGTTCCAAGCCACGTTGTTCTTGTCTAGGAGCTAGGATAAGTGCTTTAGAAAATTCGTTAGATAAATGGTTATCAACATCAACATATTCATATTCACTATCAGAGTGAAAAGAAGTAACATTTTCATCCTGAATAACATTTTCATCTATATCATCATCAAGATTTATAAAAATAGGATCTTTAACTCGCACAGGATCAAGACCATCATGCATCTTATGTTTAGGAGATTTTGGCTCAATTTTTGGCTAAGGAGAAAATGGAATAATACTAGTTGAAGGTGTTTTTGGGGATTGCAAAGTTTGAGAAACACCTGCACGAGCTCTAAGACAACGCTTTCGTCGGCGTTAACGCACAGAATGATTCCGTCTAGTCTTAGTAGGAAGTTAAGAAGATTGAGGAGGAGGAATGTTCTCATCCTTATCACTTGGGTGTTTAGGTTGTGGTCTCTTAGGTTGAATAATAGGAGAAGAGGAAGGTCTCTTCTCTCTATAAGAGGAAGGAGGAGGAACTGCTCCATATAAGGGAGGAATATTTGGTTTAGGAAGGAGGCCAAGTCCATCATGACAAGGAGGTATAGGTCTACTTTTAGAAATTTTATTAGACATAGACGTAGTCACATCCATGGGGATGGGTTGGGAATCTTCTTGAGGAAAGACATTAGTTTTATCTTTCAAAGGAAGAACTTCCTTCTCAAGAACAATAGGAATATCAAGTTTGGGTGTTCTAGGTTCACTTAGAGATAGGATCATATCTTTTTTCCACTTTTGATAAGATTTGAATAGATGATCACTTCGCGGTGGAAGAGATTGAAATTGTTTAGGCCAAAAATAATCAATAGGAATGCTAGAAGTTCTTTCAGCTGGTTTAAAGAGACTATGATTGACAGTAACAATTTCACCATTATGGGAAAATTTCAAACACTTGTGAATAGGAGAAGCAATAGCTTTCATGGAAGATAGCCAAGGATAGCCTAGCTTCACACGAAATTGTTCGAATGATGGAATAATAGCAAAACTCACATCAAGAGATTTGTTATGAACCTCAATAGGTAATGTAATAGAACCAATTGCAGGAGAAGAAAATGCATCAAATAACTTCACAACCACACTTGTTTCATCATAGATCACTTGATTCAATTGCAAAGTAAAAAGAAATTCTTCAATAATGATATTAACCATGCAAGAAGGATCAATAAGCACTCCACGGCAAGGTGTATTCTTGACTTTTGCAACTATATATAAAGGACCATTAGGTGCCCTGATAGTCTCACTGGAATCAAATGTGATGGAAGGTTCTTTAGGGAGTTTCTGCTGTTCCACAAAGTTAATCACATTCGGAGTCATAGACACAAGACTATCAGGTGAGAAAGAGGAATCATTAGTCTCAATCACATTAGAGGTATGAGAAGGTAATGGATCAGTAAAAATCTTAAGATTTTGGTTAGGAGGAGCTACAGATGTGTTGCCTTTATCATTCACACCAGAAACAGAGATAGTATTATTATCCATCAAATCTTGAATTTTACCCTTTAAAGCAAAACATTTTTCAGTATCATGGCCAGGTTGACAATGAAATTGACAAAAAGATTTGTTATTAAAATAGGGTGAACTAATCTTTGTAGGATCTATTTGCTTTATAGGAGGGAGGGTAAGCACATTTTGTTCCAATAACTTATTCATAATACTATGCAATGATTCATTCAAAGGAGTAAAATTTCTTTCTTTCTTGAAAAATTTAGAAATAGGAGGCACACTTGGTGCTGCATTCACATTGTTGTTGATGATGTTTTCATTGAACTTAATGGACTCTCTATTCGGTTTAAACTTCCCAAATGGTTGTTGACTACTATCACCCTTATCACTCGGAGCCATAGGATTTGCTTGTTCCATTTGACTCACAGTCAATTGATAATTGTGAAAAGTTGCGCACAACTGTTGGAAAGAAGTAAACTCAGAAAACAGAAGTTTTTCTCTAATATCTTTTTGTAAATTAGAAATAAAGATTTTTTGAATATCATTTTCAGGTACTGGAAAGGAAATTTGAGCATACAAATGCTTATATCTACCAATGAAATCAGTCACTTTTTCTTTAACACCTTGTTTACAATGCATTAAATCAATCAAAGTAACTTTAGGACTTATATTGTTTTGAAATTGTTGAATAAAAGCATTTGCAAGTTGTTGGAAAGAAGTAATAGAATAAGAAGGCAATGAGCAATACCATTGTAGGGCTTTATCTCTTAATGTTCTAGTAAACAATTTTGCAAGCAACCTTTGGTCATGAGCAAAATCGGTACATATTGTTTGAAAGGTCTTAACATGTGTTAGAGGATCACCCTTACCATTATAAAGCTCCAATTGTGGGATTTCAACATGTTTAGGGGGAATAGCTCGAACAATGTCAAGAGAAAGTGGGCTTGCAACATCAAATGTGGGCACACTAAACTTAGATTGATTCGTAGAGGCAATCTGTTGCTGTAAAGAAGAGACAGTTTGTGCAAGATTGTTAATGGTCGCTTCAGTCGAAGAGTTCATATTAGACATGTTAGATTGTGATGGAGGTATTATGTTATTGAAAGAAGGTATTGATTGAGAGTAAGGTGGTGGGACACTATGATAGTTAGTCATAGGAGATGATTGGAAAGAAGGAACACTACAAGGAGGAATGTAATGGTTAAATGAATTGCCCCCTTGCATCATGTTCATTTGTGGAGATGTAACAGGAACACTCATTGAAGGAATGAGTGAAGAAGTTGGATTGAATGAAGGAAGAGGGTTGATTGAAGAAGAAGGATTTCCCCCATGACTGGTGATCATAGGTGGAATGTTTTGTATTGAAGTAGTCATTATGTTTGATGTAAAAGTAGGTATACTAGCAATAGAAGTTGTCAAAGGAATAGAATGATTGACTTGAGTAGGAGGTTGTGCATAACCTAAAGTTTCAGCACAACTCTTCATAGGCAACACATTTGAATCCACAATGTGTGCAATACTATGCAAAATATCAATTCCATTCTTATCACTTTGAACCATACGTTTTAGACCCTCAATTAATGAAAGAGCTTGACTATCAGGGTATTCTTGAGACATCCATTGTCGAAAATCATCAAATTGGTTATCCAATTTTGAAAGTTGTTCTACAGAAACCTCATGGAGAGCTTTTTCATCATTAAGAGGATTAGAGGAATTACCCATGTCCTCGTTAAAAAGGCCATTCAAATTAGGTTCCATCTCCTCAATAATTAAACCTTGGAAAGACTTAATTCTAAGGCTTCATCTAACAGGAATAGTGTAAGTAGAGCTTATTGTTGTAAAACTCATGCACTAAAGAGAGAGAGAAGATTTTGAATTTTAGAGGTAGCAAATTTCAATAAAATCAGCCAATCTCCTAGATTTAAGCTGTTAAATACAATCAGGACAATCTCTCGAAATTTCAAAACAAATGTCAGGGACCGTGGCGAACGGAGTGCACATAGTCCTCGCAACTTTTTTCAAAATTTTCAAGGATGAAAGTTATGATGATTTTAAAGATAATCTGAAAAAATTGAGTGATTTTACGATCTGTAGATAAGCCAAATTAAAGTTGCAATCTCAAAATTGAACCCTACCAAGATTGTTGAAAAACGCAAAATTTGAATTTTGAAAAAGAGAGGGAAACTGAAATTTTGAATTTTATGATTTTAGAGGGAATACTGAAAGCAATGCAGGCTTTGAAATTTAAAAGTTGACTCAATTTCATGCAAAATTCACTTTTGAAAGTGGAAATCAAGGTTGTTACAATTAAACATTTAATTTCAAAAGTCACAAACTGCAAAAATTTAAATAAAGCACTGAAATTTCAAATGAATGCCAACACACTTTTCAGATTTAGGACTGTAAGAAACACAATTTTAACACAAATTTCAATTTCAACAATTTTTGAATGATTATAAGCCTTTATCCAAGCAATCACTAGACCAACTTTGACTTTAATTTTGAAAGTGTTAGAATTGATAAAATCAGCCAAGATTCTGGATTTTAGAAGAAAAATATAGTAAGATCT
This sequence comes from Cryptomeria japonica, assembly GCF_030272615.1. Lineage (NCBI taxonomy): Eukaryota > Viridiplantae > Streptophyta > Pinopsida > Cupressales > Cupressaceae > Cryptomeria > Cryptomeria japonica. The sequence continues at coordinate 217,019,531 of NC_081407.1, read as the reverse complement.
AGCTCCCGAAATTTCAGAAAAAATGTCAGGGACAATGGTGCTCGGGGTCCACATGGTCCTCACAACTTTTTTCAAAATTTTCAGGGATGAGAGATATTGTGATTTTGTTGCGGAATCCAAAGTTACAGCCGATTTGGAGGTGTTTTGATCAGTGAAATCATTGGTTAAAGGTTGAATCAAGAAGGTTTTAAAAATTAGGGTTTTGACACTTAACCACTTAATTTTCAGAACTAAAGCACAAATATGAATTGACAATTTGCAATAGAAGGGTAGATCTGAAACAAGCATTAACAATTAAACATTTCACAAGCTCAATTACTAAAAAGAAAATTTTAGGGTTTTTATGCAATTAACCTCTAAAATTTGCAAAAGATCAAACATGGAAATGTAATTAAGGAAGCAAATTTTTCAGATCTAACCATGAATAATCAGAATTAGGATGTTCACGTCAGGTTCACCAAAATGTAAAGTGGAAAATCGAACCCTAGTTGTCCCCCCACTCCATGGAGAGAGAAAGGAGGTCACTAGGATTGATGGTTTTCACTTAGGAGAGACTTTACATTCAAAAGAGGGGTTGAAACCCACAAGATCCAATCTCACACAATGCAAGACTAGATTCTAAATGAGTTTCAAGGGTTAAGACATCAAGGATACCCTCTTTTGTAAAGAATGTAGATAGAATGATTGAACTAGGAATGCATGTAAAGTAAGAAAGATTCGCTTGTAGACGGAGATAGGGACACACGATGAAGCTACAGACCTAAAATTAGTAGTAACATGTCGAGACGATGTTGTCCTACAAATTTGAGCAAAAGTTGATGGGACGATGGCACCCGGAGTGCACACGGTCCTCCGAAAAATCCGTGAAACGAAGGTGGATCTGTTCGTCTCTGCACAAGGATTCCAGATCTTCAATTATATCCACATACCTACAACCTACACATAGAAAAGAGAGGACGATTGGGGGGTTAGGGATTAGGGGTTTGCCTTTAGGTCAAACCCCGGTTTTGGAATTAACCAAGAAATGAGAATGCTGTAAATTTAAATGTTTGTAATGTAATCAAGTACTGATACCTTATTGTAAGAATGTTTGTATTCTTACATGCAAAGGTGTAATGAATGTTGTATGTTGTATGTTGTAGGTGATCTCCTCTTCAATGGTTGAATCCTTGTCTTGAATGCAACACTTAGCCTTGAATGGAGACTTAGAATTCTCAATTGCTTGAAGGAATGCTTGAATGCCTGAATGTTTGAATGTCACTTCCGCCTCTTGCACACATAAGTTTTCCTTCTTTTTCTGGAAGGGGAAATGTAGTTTATATACTTGTCAATTAGGGTTGAGAGACTGATTTTTCCGACCTTAGGCCAACATAGGAACATTATTTTCTGAATTGCAAACTTAAAGACCTGATACCCAACAAGAGACCGGGCCCAAAATAGGGCCAGGGACCAGGGCGCTAGGCGCCATGGTCCTGGGGGACCAGGGTGCTAGGCGCCATGGTCCTGAAGGACCAAGGCGCTGGGCGCCATGGTCCCACCTCCCGGGATAGTAGGGTGCAAGGAAGGATCAGGCCAAGGTGCAGAAATATGCAGTTTTTGATGTCACAAACAGGTTTTAGGGTCTCCATTCAGGTTCAACGTTGCGCTACCATCGTGAAGACCCAAATGCAGTCGAAATTGCAAGTGTCGCAATTTTAGGACGCTACAAGTTTCTTCCACTTTTCTTTAGTCTATTTGCGCACAATCCACAATAAAGCAACATCTGCATCGCCGATCTGCAATACAGTTTCATCTTCTCCACAATAAAGTATCAGTTTCATGGATTCAGTCAGTTTTAGATGAGACACAGCAGCACCAATGGGCTTCAACAAATCAAATCTTTCAACAGACTCAGACAACAATATGGTTTAGTACTATCTATCCTTTTTGTGAAAGTAAACATTGTGACCACAATCAAATAGACTTATGCAAGTGACAAGAGACACTAAACTTGAGGACTATAGTGAATGTTGGTGTCGAATCTTGGTTTTCTTTTGATTTTATCTTTTGGTGACATGTCTTTTAGCTTTTCCAAGATGTCTCTGACTAGAGATTCTATCTCTAGGATGTCTTGGACTAGAAAGGCGAGGATGGGGTATCATCACCTATTTTCTTTGTTGTCTGTGGATTGTCTCTTAGTAATGCTATGACTTGTCCAAGGATATGAGGACATTGTGAGTCTAGTGTGAACTGCGGCATTCCTTGTTTGTGACTGTCTTATCTCCATGCAAACAGGTACAATGACTTTGTGGGTCAAACATATGCCTCGATTGTCATAACCTACATGCCATAATAAAGGTCAATGATTATAATGCATAAGAAGCTCTTTTCACTTTCATATCTTCTATCTTCCATCCCCATTTCTTGATTGACCTCCATTGTCCTTCTTGAGTTTGTGTAGCCTGCTATCACATGACTGAGTATAATAACACACCAAAAACATTTACATTTCATGTAGTTGCACCTGCATTACCACATATAAGCATTTCATACATACATATAGATATTACAATTGCATCACATCCTGCACACAACACATTTTAGTACATTTTACATTCTCATCATGTAAATAGTCATTTGCATTATTATATTCATCTGCATTTCATACATTCACATTTGCATTTGCATAAACATATAAAACATAAAAGAACAAACATATTGCATTTCATTATATAGATATTTGCATCCATATCATAAGCATCACATAGAAACATACATCACATAGGTACACATGCATATAGCTGCCACAAGGATGAATCATCTCATATATATATCCATAATCATAAGTGTCATGATACAATGATGTCAAAATATATATGGCTACACAGCCAACCCTCATGTCACCCTATCCGGATAGAGGAACCCACTGATCACTCCTGCCAATACCGTCGATAGCGCCAGTCCTATCGTTGTCATGGTATCCCATGCCACGTGTCTAGCTCTCATCTCTAGTTTGGGATCCTGAAACACTCATCTCAGTGCATCCCTGTCTCTATCTTGATCATAAGGTACTAACTCCCCATCGATCGGTATCCTTAATATCTTGTATACATCCTCTAAGATGACTGTCATCTCACCCATCGACAAATAAAATGTACAAGTCTCTGAGTGCCATCTCTCAGCCAGCGCAGTCAGCAACCCCATGTTCACTCGAAACTCAGGCACATACAAAATAAATCTCCAACCCATAACCTCAATCGTGGCTCTGTCCTCAAATGTCAGCTCTAGTCATAACCTCTGAGTCGATGGGAATCTCTCCCGTGACTCCAGCATAGGTAGGTACTCCTACAGTCAAGCAAATCGATCATGTCAGTCAAAGTGGTATTCACTGTTCATCACAAAATGCTACTTTTTATCCTAGTGCTTATATTTATCATATGGTGTTCTATCCTAGTAACACTCACTATTCATCACAAAGTGTTGCTATTTAGCCTAGTGGTACTCCCTGTTCATCACAAAGTACTACATGTTTTCACACTCACCGTTCATCACAAAGTGCTTCTCATATTAGTACACACTGTTCATCACAAAGTACTCTATCTTGGTACTCACTGTTCATCACAAAGTGCCTCGACCTATCCTAAATCTTCCCTAGAGGACCTACTTGAGTGAATCCTCTTAGTAGCTTATCCAATTGACAGCGTATGTTCATCACAGAACTGTCGATTTGTCCTAGAAGACACAAATGCACATTTATGACATAAACATGCTTACATACTACACAAACGCATCTGCTCTGCATAGACATGCTTGAAATACATAGACGTGCCTATGCTCTACACAGATGCGCCTATCCTACACAAACATACCCACATTTCACAAGCGTGTCTACACAACACAGATGCGTTCGCATGTGACATAGACGCTGCTTAATTTATAGATGCGCCTGGTGCAAACACAGATGTGCCTATCCAACCTAGACGCGACTGGCACCAACGCAGATGCGCCTACATGTTTTTGACATTTTTTCTAGACATACCTAATGCGCATTTATTGCCCTACCTAGCATGCATTTATGACAACATTTAATGCACCAAAGTACAAGGAGGTTTTGTGGTACTTACTGGCTCTCCTGCATCTACTGGCCTCTAAAATCGGTGAACACGATCGAATCTATACACCATTGCCATCGCTGCTGACTGCTGCTGCTCTATTCTCTCTCTGCACTCTGATCTCTTCGAGGTGTGGATGACAATGAGGATTTATTCCCCTCGTGGTCTATCTTATAGACTGCTCTAGCCCTAGCCCTAGCCCTCGTCTCCCATGTCAATCTTCATTATCCTGTAACTCTGTCACTCTATCCTATCCGGTCAGTCCAATCTAGCCTTTATTTCTTATTGAAAGATTGTTTGCAATCTCTCCAGACATTTTCATCCAATCTCTTGAGGGGGCATATCATTCCCATCTTGGGGCAACTTTGTATCAGTTCATCTTATCTTCTTTGAAACAATGCAACAAGCTGCATTGTCTCAAAGAGGGGCAAAATGTAGACACCTAAAATTGTCCAGTCTAATTAAATAAATATCTTTATTTATTTAATTAATTCATTTATCCTCTTCTAGCCTTATTTCTCATTTAAATAAATACATTTATTTATTTAAATTATCCTTTTCCTAAATTAAATAAATATCTTATTTATTTAATTATCCCACTTCTTCTATTAATTAAATAAATCTTTATTTATTTAATTAATTCATTAACCTTTTCTACCTATGACACATGTCATTCATCTCTTAATTCCTACACTACCTACCCTCTCATTATTTTATTATATTCTCTACCTACCCTCTAATCGTAGTCGACCATTTATCTTTTACACCTCTCAATCTTATCCCTCCATTTCATATGGTGTCTTCTATATAAGGAGATGCTTCCTTCATTATCAAAACCTGAGTAACTCACTATGCATTCAGCCCCGACTACACTTTTGAACTTTCATATGCGATCCTACTTGCAACCACATTTTCGTTCTTTGTTGAGCTCTTGTGCACACATAAAATATGAGAGCAAATATATCAAGCAAGATCAATGGAGATAGGAAGAATGGAGATCCAAACCCTATTGGACATGTGATGGTATAATCTTTGTGATTTCATTTTATCTGCATTGTCTTAGGTAATCTTCATATGTTATGGTGTATCTTTGTTGTTGTAAGGATAGGGTTTTGTGGTTGAATTCATTTAGTCTTTCAATATTGTTGTTTCCACTTTCACCATAAACAGATACTACAAATGAAAAATGAGATTTTCATTACTCAATCCAAGTACATAAAGGAAATCTTGAAGAAATTTGGAATGGAGGATTCAAAACCAGTAAGTACTCCTATGACTACCAACAGTAAATTATCAAAGAATGATGAATTTGTATCTATTGATGAGACACTTTACCGATCCATGATTGGAAAGCTACAATATGTTGTTCATAGCAGACCAGATATAGCACATGCAGTAGGTATAGTTGCAATATTTTATGCAGATCCCAAGGAAACACACATAACAGCAATCAAGAGAATTTTCAGATACCTGAAAGGCACTGAGGATTATGGCTTAGTATATCAGAAAGGAAATGACTTTGATTTAAAAGTTTATACTGATGCTGATTGGGTAGGCAACATTGATGATAGAAAAAGTACAAGTGGAGGACCTTTCTTTTTAGGAGAAAGACTAATGAGTTGGCTTAGCAAGAAACAAGGATGTGTTTCACAGTCAACAACAGAAGCTGAATATGTTGTTGCAACATTGAATTGTACCAACATAGTATGGATCAAACAACTGTTGGATGGCATAAATGAGAAAGTTACCGAGCCAATAACTATATTCTATGACAATACTAGTGCCATTAACATTTCAAAGAATCCTATTATGCACTCTAAGACTAAGCACATCTCTATCAAATATCATTATCTTAGAGAAGAAGCTCAAGAGAAGAAAGTGGTGTTGGAGTATGTTAGCACAAAGGAACAAATAGTAGATATCTTCACCAAGCCACTGCCAAGGGACACTTTTGAGTATCTCAGAAGTAAGTTAGGGGTCCTACCCCTATCTTCTACTCATTGACCGAGTTCAGTGAAAGCATCAATTCGATGACTCTACAGAATATCTTTTAGGAGTTGATACTGATTTACACACTTTAGGATGTTTTCTAAAGGTGTACAGGAAACAAATACAAGGAACAAGAATTAAAGACAAAATGCTTTGACCAAGACTAAGTTGACACATAACAATAGGAAATCACTTCATACAGGAAGAAATTATGTTTTCGTTCTTTACTTTTTGGCATTGTTGTCAAAGGGGGAGAAGACTGAAGAAAAGGGGAGAAGACTAATGTATGGGGGAGAATTCTGATGATAGGGGGAGAGCATTTCAAAATCTCACAGCAATCCGAATCAATTAGGTCAAATCAATTGGTTTTCCCATCAATACCAAAGGGGGAGATTGTTGGCATTATAACAGACAAGGAGAGATTGTTGGCATTTCAATTAGGATATTGAGAAGGTTGTTGATAATTATGGATATAATTGATCAAGGATGTTTACTATCTTAATAATATTATTTTTTCATTGATGTCAAGAAATTGATTTTCTAATTCAGTATGATGTTGCCATATCTTAAGAAGTATGATTTGATGAGTATAAAGATGTCGGTAAAAGACATAGACAGAATGTGATGAATAAGGGGAGGAATAAGTTATTCAATGGGAAACTATTACCGAGTTAGACAATGATGAGATCATAATGATTAGATTGTTTTGATATCCTACATATGTTGTTGATTGTAAGGTTAATACTATACTATGTTACCGAGCAAAGAACCTAGTCGATAAACCCTAAGGTTATCGCTATCGATTAATGAAGGCTAAATGTCTACTAAGTGAAGTTTAGTATTTACCGAGTTACAACCGAGTAGTAACAGAATGCATTAAATGAATATAAGCATTATTTAATGAAGGAAGCTGATGAGCTGGTTATGATTAAATGATTGGTATGTCGTGCATGAAGTTTGTTAAAGAATCTATCACAAAGGAAAATCGATAGGAATATCTACAGCTCAGATTGAACCGCAATACCCTAGCACAAGTTCCAAGAAATGTATGCAAGTTCCAAGGTGGGGTAAAATGTTTTTCAGATCGAAGGATACATTGAACCTAGTCTAGATTGAAGATCTGAAGGCTATGATTGATCATGAGAAATGTGATCAAGGAGATTAAGCGGTTGGAAAATTGTTTATAAATAAGGAACTGTTGATAAACAATGTATGTGGGAAAGTGTATACACGGGGATGCTACATAGTGATTACCGAGCACTAAAGCTTGAAGACCTGTTTGAATAACAGAGTATAGAGCCCAGCAGATGGACAAGATAAAGTTCTATGTCTAGATTGTAATGAGCAAATAAGAATCTTCTTTAGCACTTTAGATGTGAAGTTGCAAATAGATTTTTATTACTGTTATTTTGTGAAGTGATAGTAAATCTCTTAACCGAGTGGACTTAACAGTCTTATTTGTAAAACCCTCTAACAAGGTTACATTCTGATTGAGTGTTTGAAATATTTTAACAAGGTCACTTCTAACAAGGTTAAGATCCTAACAGATCTGAGGGAAATCCCTTAACCGGGTCACATCTAGCAATGTGTTTGTAATCTTTAACAGGATTTGCTTTTAACTGAGCATACTCTAGAAGAGTATATTTCTTAGTGGGTCTGAAATCCCACAGTGGTTTTTCCCTATTTGGGTTTCCATGTTAAATCTAGTGTTATGAGTGTTATTATGTTTATATGCCTTTGAGTTTGCATGTTTAGCAGTTTTGGTTATATTACTGAAGTATATGTTACTGAGGTTGAATCTGTTGTTTTTACAAAAGATTAAGTTTGTATGATTCACCCCCCCTTCTCATCTTGTTAACTTGGCATCTGTACTTAACTTTAAGTATCAGAACTATCACTAATTGATTTATTTCCTCCTATATCTTGCTGATCTTCTTGTCTATATCTACTGTCAAAAAGTTAGTTTTACATGTATCCCTGTACAAAGTTTTAAATTCCTTCAGTGTATTACACAGTTCCGGTAAAAGAGTGTCAAATTGTCTTGTACACTTCTTTATTTCCTCCTCAAAGAATTTGTGTTTTTCTTTCTCTAGTATCTCCTTGAATGCTTCCTCTTTTATTTGTTCAACTGTCACAGTGTTGTCAGTAATATACTTAGACAAAGTGTCAAGTTGACCTAAAGAATCTTTATTATCTATATTACATTTAGGTGCTATCATTTTCAAAATTGAAATTGTGTCATCAATTGCCTTGTATGCTTGTGAGCTACACTCTATTATCTTCTTGATGGAATCCAGAAGAACTTCTGTCACATTAGTTGGTTTGAGTTCTGCATTTGATGAACCAACAATCTGTATTCCACTGGTAGGAACAATTTCTTTGCTTGTAGTGACCTCTGGTAGGTCAGTTTGTGTTTCCATTTCTTTAAGAAAAGGTTTGGATTGCTTAGTTGATGTCGGTGGCACTGTCTCTGTATGAACTTGTTGCTGAGAGGGAGCCTGTTGCTCTGAGTGAGCCTGTTGCTCTATTTGTTTCTCAGTGTTGTCATTTGTCGGTTTACCTTCTGTACTATCTATTACCGGTGGCTCATTAGCCACATCTATTTTCCCTATTGAATCCTTATCTACCACAATATTGACTTTCTGAGTGTCAATGTCCACTGTATATAACATCTCAGAATTGGGATTTGTGTCCTCTTGTGGTATGTCCATACTCTCACTAGCCAGTTGATTGTCAGTGGTAACTACCGATGGAGTATCCAGAGGCAGTGGGGATAAGTTATCTGTTATTTTTATGCTAGGTGGTCCACCAACCTTGCCTTTTCCCTTATCCTTCTGATATACCTTGACGGGTTTAGGGTTTCTATATTCTTCCTACTTTTCCTTCTCTACAAGGAATATGTCCCATGCATTAGTTGTTTCCTCTGCAATCTCATTCACTCTACCAACCATAAGTGCTACGTACTGGTGTGCAGTTGAAAATACTTATTGATTAGCCTCAGAGATCAGGTCATCTATCTCTTTTGGTGAGTTGACTAGATATACAGCAAGAAGTTTTTCAATTTTTATTTTCTTATCGAGCTCTACAACAGCTTACCTTCTAGGTTCAAGTCTTTTGGATAGTTCTGCTGGTAATTCATCTACAACTTGCATTAGAAATTTCTTGTAAATGTCCAAGTGTAGGATTACACTGTTTTCAACTTTTTCCTTGTCATCAGTTGATAATGAATCATACAATTTATTGATGTTTTTTAGCTTTCCATCCTCTATTATTTCATTTAGAAGTTTGTCAATTTGAGCAATGGTTTGTTGAGTCTTCTTCTTGGGTGTTAACTTCTTCTTATGAGTTAACTTCCTAGCTGGAGGCCTTATTGCCTATTGTTTCTGTCTGGTTTTTCTAGGAGAAGGCGTAGATACCAGTGAAGGTTTCCTTTTTCTCACAACTCTTTTAAATTCAGCTGGTATATCACTTTCTGAAGAAGTTACAACCGGTGAAAGGTGAGTTTCTGGTTGAAGTGTTTCTAACTCATGTTTTGTAATACTAGTTATTTTAAGTACATCTTCCTTAATAGCTTTTGCTTACCTGGATCCTCTTCTTACTGCTGCTTCAACCTTTTTAACATTTTTCTTTGATTGGATTTGTTTTTCAATGGTGTCAGCACTACCAAATATCTCTTCTTTAGGTTCCTTAGGTGCTTCTAGGAGGGCTTTTGCATATGTTTCAATTATGTGATCATCAGTTTCATACCCCATTTCAGTAACCCAGATGGTTCTTGGGATAATTGCCTCCATCCAAATTTCATCCTTCTTTATAACAAAGTAGATTTCATCCTTATACTTATTTACAATTTCTTGTGACAATCTGACTCTTGTCTTCATCCGAGCCTTCAATGCCTGAAAGTATTCATCTATGTTCTTTTCTCTACTCTCTCCCATGTTGTTTAGTAAATCTAACAATTGTTTGCCTCCCTGTATATCAAAACCAAGATTTTTGTTACCGATACTGGGCACCTGTTTTGTTATGTGCAGCATTAAACAAACAAGTAGGTTTCCAAATCTGAATGTCCCCTTTTTGTCTTTCTTTATCTTTCCCAAGTTATCAATTAGTTCATCTTTTAGCCATTCACACACATCTATTTTTGCATTATCATTAACCATGTCATAGGCACTTTTAATGAATAGGCTAGAGACTAAGTTTAACCTATTTGCATGTGTGGTTTTGTATCCTAAAATCATACTAATGAATCTAACATTGATGTTGGTTACATCATTTACTCTTAAGGATCTCTTATCAAATGTTGCACCTTTTAGGTTAATCACTAGGTCATTTGGGGCCTTCTTTGTTTTATCAGGCCTGTTATCGGTGGAAGGTAACCCTGTCACAACTTTTACTGCCTCTTTAGTGATTTTGTGAACTGAGTCCAACCAGAAGAATTCACCATGTACCCTACTTAAAACTATCCTTATAACATCCTTAGGGAAATCCAGAATACTGAGAATTTCAGTGAAACTTAGGGTTTCTACTATCTTGTGTTTAGCTTTAACATTAGCAGAATCATCATAGATTACTAATTTATACATGTTCTTGATTACCTCATCACCTAATTCTTCTATATGACAATGTATGTACATTCTAGGGTGTTCAGCAAAAACTACTCCTTTGGGGATTTGAGAAAAAGCACCAACATTATCATCTTTCTTGGCAATTTTGGGAACTAACTGAAATACAAGTCTAGGGTGTTTAATCACTTCGACTACAATAGGGTTTGCTATGAATTCAGGAATAGATGAAGAAGCCATGATTATAAATACCTTTATCTTCCTTAGGAATGATTGCTTGATGAATTTCTTCTCTTCTTTGCTTGGAATGCCTTTGCTCAGGAATTTTTGTGCTCTTCAAAGGTTTGAATGCTCAGTGAAATGAAAATGGAGCCAAAACACTTGATTTATAATGTTAATTTTGCCAACCACAACATTTAATGTTGGTCAGTTAAGTAATGACTTAACTTATCTACCGGTATAGAGGTAATTTCAACTTCTCACCATCAACCGAGGGAATAACAGCATGTTTCACATTTGATTGCCAAACCCTCAAATGAATTTTCTTCAGTTAGATAAAGAGTCTCCTACTGGTGGAGTGTTTCTCTCTTCTGTCGGTGGAGGAGTATTCCTATCAACATTTAGATCTAATTTCCTGATCCATTGTTTTGAGAATTCCCACTTTACTTCTTCAACCTTTTCTTTACCTTTCAAACTAGGACATTTGTTATTTACCGGTGATGCCTTACTTCTGCAAAATTTTGCAATATGTCCAATTTTGTTACAAGCATAACAAGTCACATTGTTTTTCTAAATAGCCTTCCCATATCCTATGTCGGTTTGTGTTTTGCACTGATTAGATAAGTGTTCAAATCTTCCACAAACATACCATCTTACATTCATTCTACAATTCTCTGAATTATGACCAACTTTGTTGCATTTGGAACATTGACTGGTGGGTGTATTGGTATTCTGATAATTTCTAGATCTACACTAATTTTCTCCATGACCATACTTGTTACAGTTAAAGCATTTTCCATTGAATTTATAAGCATTTGGTTGTCTTACCGGTTTTGCTATGATCATGTGTGTTTGCAGTATCAGAGCTTTCACCAATTTCAAAGCCAAGGCCATTAGTGTCACCGTTTGGTTTCTGATTTTTTAGTAAGTCACCAAGTTCTTCTAAGCTTTTCTTGAATTTTTCTTTATGTTGATTTGCAACAGCTAGTTCTCCTTCCAAGATACGTTTTTGTCTCATGAGCTCATTTGAGTCATTCTGTGTATGCATCAGATTTGTCTTCGACAAATCATTTTCATAACTAAGTCTTGTGTTTTCATTTGCAGCATCATTCAATCTTCTAGTCGGGTCTTCTTCATTCTTCTTCCTATCTTCAATTTCCTTACAAAATCTCATAGTCATATCCTGCATCTCATTCTTTGTTGTACTTAACTCTTGTCTTAGTTTGTTTACCAGATTATTAAGAGTTTCTTTTTCATCTCCTTCTTTCTGCATCTTCTCACAAAGATCTCTTTTATTCCTTTCTATAGTGTAATTCTCTTGAAGTGCTTGAATGATATCCTGTGCAACTTTTAGATCATCTTCAAGTTTGATATTTTTCAATTTTTCTGCATCATAGTCTGAGAGAGCTCCTTCTAATTGCTTCATCAAGTTTTCCATCTCTACCAGTGTCAAGATCTTCCTCAAGCTATTAGGCTTCTCAGAATAGAGGACCAAACTCTGATACCAATTGTTAGGATTTCCATAGATACTAAGAGGGGGGGTGAATCATTATCTAACCGGTAATAAGATTTTCTTAAAACATGTAAAGCATATCAATACTGTATACCGGTAAACAGAAAGTAATGCAATAAATAGAGATAACAACAACCACATGAAAAACACACCATAACATAGTATTTTAACGAGGAAACCCGGTGTGGGAAAAACCTTGGTGGGATTTGTGACCCACAATATTCACTTACTGGCCAATAAGAGAATATTACTGCTACAAGAGGGGCCTGCACATGTAGGAAGGCCACTTGTACCTAGAGCTCACTGCTTAATTACAAAATGGGAAGTCTCATTGACTTACAAAATGGATTGTATAAATCCAATGTCTTGTACTGCTTCAAAATAACATCTACTATGCCATATCCAGTACTGGTTTATAGCTCTGCTTCATACATATACCCTTAAACTATAATTCACATAATAGGTCTGCCTTATTTCGCCTATATATTTTCTTCCATCTCTCTACGCAATGTTCTACAATGATCTCTTATATATATGAGTCATTTTACAACTTGCCAAGTCAGCTTACAATGATTTTACAATAATTAACAAAATATATTACAAACAAAATTCCTGTCGGCTTCTGTGCCGGTATGCTTCCTTTCACTACTGGTGGTCTCTGTGCCGATGTAGAGTCTATCTTTACTGGTGTCGGTAAATTGTCTTGCTGGTGTCATAGGATTGCAAGGTTGCCATCAATGACAAAACCTTCAATCACCTACAATATCTCATTGGAGTGTGCATTTGCCAACACTTATTACAATATGTCATGTCGGCTTACAAAAAGATATTACAATTAAATACAAAATATAATAATCAAAATCCTGTCGGTTGGGATGCCGGTAAACATTATTGTCACTGCTGGTGAAGTATCTGTCAGTGTAGAGTCTTCCGGTGCCAGTGCCATAAGATTGCAAGGTTGCCATCAATGACAACACCTTCAATCACCTTTAACTACCATTAGAGTGTGCAATGCCAACATATTGTGGGTCATAAGTCCCATCGTTTTTTTTCTTCTTTGAGGTATTCCATACATAAATTATGTGTGTTATGATGTTCATTCATGTGGATGGTTTATTTGCTTCAAGTTATATGTTTAATCATTTACTGGTTTATATGTGTATGTCATAAAAGCATAAAATCTTATCTTATCGGCAGAACACTGATTCACCTGTCCCCCTCTAAGTGTTCTTGGATCCCAACAACCCTAAAATACATAAAACAATTCGCCAACAAATTATAATTTAATGTAGAAATGTAAATTAATTTGTCAATAATATATTGTAATTATTAGTTACTTTATAGTTATATCAACAATATTTATTTGCCACCATTGATTTAAAATATAATCTAGTGACCTTGATTGTATTTTATGAGGTAAATTGTACCTACAAGTTGTAATGGCCTTAATGAAAATCAATCATCTAAAAGCAATTTTTGGCCCCATGAGTATTACAAATTGTTGGTACATTAAAAATCTCACAAAATAAAAAGAGGGCTGCACTAAATTGTCCTCACATGGCTTTGTTCGTGTACAATGTATTTAGGAGATGTCCTTTTTTTGCTATTACAATTCTTCAGTTTTTTCTCTCTTTTCGGATGGAGTTTATTCATAAATTCATTTTTGTCATCTAATAAGGGAGTGCAAAAATTTCTTTGGCTTGATCTTTTTGAAATTTTAGAGTCTTGAAGTCGGTAAGACTTATTCCTGGTGGGCTCATTAAGAATCTTTCAATTTCATCAGTAGAAAATTTGTAATAAATTAAAAAGCATAATCTTTATAGATGAGTCTAATGGAATTTTTTATAATAAATTGAAATTATTAAGATAAAATCAATGCATTTATTTACTTAACAATGTATTTAATTAGTCAACAAGAATAAAATTATATTAAGTTATATTATTGTTTTTAAATTAGTTAATAGATAATTATATATTTTAAATGTATTCAACTCATAGCAAGTTCTTATATACCAAATTATTTTCTTGTCTAGTCTTTTGCTGATTTACTTTGGTTGTTTCTCTTAATTGTCTACATTTTCTAATTTATACACATATAAATATACAAACAAGTTTTCACTAGATAAAATTGATATATCACACACGTTCAAATGAGAAAACTTATATATCAAGAATAGGCATCCAAGTCATGTCATGGTTTATTCAATATATAAATGCTTGAAGAAGTTTAAATTTCTAGTTAGGTATATCATAGAGGATAATTGCTTACACATACCAAGCTATTTGGAATAAAATTATCTATTTAGTTGAGTTCCTTAGCAAAAGGAGATTCAATATGTGACAATTGATGGTATTCAATATCTAACTACATTGGAAAATAAAAGAATTATTCCCCATAATGTATGACATTTGGATGTTGTCATCCCATATTTTTAGCATTAGATGATACTCACCCAATCCCAATCCCAAGACTATGATGTTCTATTTTATTATTTAACCAATAAGAAGATTTAATGTGTATACCTTTAATAATCATGCAAAGTGTAGCTTGGATATTCCAAAGGAGGAAGAAGGATACACATTTAATTATTAATGTCTTGGTGACTTAGAGAATATGTCATACGGTGCTAATAAAAAAACACGCTTGATTTTTTTAGTTCATGTCCATTTATGACATCTCTAATGGATTGCTATGATAGCATACAAGACCAATAATGAAAATGTGTAAAGCTTATACTTTGAGAAATATGATGGTTGTGATATGCTATGATAGATACCTTACAATATGGGAGTTATATACTAATTAAAGAGATTCCACATATATTCAATGTTAAATATTTTTTTATTGTATGTGTGAGTTATGTTTGTATATGAATGTGAATTTTAGGTTCCCAAAATGGATCCATGGTGTAGGCGCTTAGTTAATATTATTTTTAATGATATTTTTTGTAAAATTTTGTTTGATATTAAGGTGTTGGAATAGTAGACTATATGTTTAATAGGTTGTAGTGTTGTGCATATTATTAACATAAGTTCTTTTTACTGGAGCTAACAATGATAAAAAATGGTTTTAAAAGGGCACCACCATTGTACAAAACATAGAAGAATCAATATAGAAACCTAGAAGGAAATAAAAAGGAAATTGTAGGGAGCTAACAAAAGAATTCAATAAAACAATAATTATTTATCAATACCCCTCCAATAGGGGTGTTAAATATAGAATTGTACTAAACTGTTAAAGTATCTTAAAAATTCACTACTCAAGGAGGATTGAAATAGACCTTCATTAGGAAACTTTGGTATCTAGTACTAGCCTTATTCTTATCTTTAATAAGCCCATTATTCTCTCTAATAAGTTTTCCAATACCTAAATTTGAGGGGAGAAGGAGGCCTTCAAGCACTCCTCACACTAAAGTATCATCTTATTTTCCTTCATTGATGCATTAGATTGTTACTCCCTAATTAATTGTGATATCTCTACCAAAGAACACTGTTAGGATAACCGATGAATAGCTAAGAGGGGGGGGGAGGATGAATCAGTTGTTAACAGATTATAACATTTAATCCACTTAATAACCTTTAACCAAATTAAGTATCGGTAAAGAAGAAACAGATACCAGTAAACAATGCAACATAGCAATTAATCAGATAAACAATGCAAATCAACCATACCACATAACACCATGATTTGTATGTGGAAAACCCGGAAAGGGAAAAACAATGGTGGGAAGCCTACCCATAGTCAGATGATACTTCTGCATAAAGTATGTTTTACAATGAGGGGCCTGCACTTGCAAGAAGACACACTGCTTAGAGCATACTGCTCATTACAAAAGAGTCTCACTGACTATAGAGAGGCTACAACCATCTCAAGATAAATGGACAACAATCCAATAGAGTGAACTGCTAGAAATAGCATTTATCATGCCTGATGACAGTCTCGATTAAGCTCAATATCAAAGGCCTTTGACCTCTTCCTTAATACCAATTCAATCACCTATGATCGACCAAATCTCCTTCGCATATGATATTGCATTCCAAGACCACGACACATTATCCCCATGATCTACAATGAGATCTTACATAATTTAATACAAACCCTAAGACCTAAACCAATTAGGTCAGCCACCTAAAAGATATTACAATAAGATCATTTCATAAATCCATATTACAATGATATACCATGTTAGCTTAAGACCAAAATAACAATAACAAATGCATAAAACATCCTGAAACATCCCGGTAACGTGTAGAGTACACATTAAATTGATATTGGTCCATAACCTAGATAGATACCAGACCTATCATGTGTCCACCATGCCAAAGAAATGTCTTCGAGCAGTTGAAGCACGATCAAAGAACATCTTCGGCATCTTGAAATCCATGAAAAAGTTGCACCAACACCAAGTATGCATCCTGACAAGATTCGTTAGTGAAAGCTCTATTGGTAAAGCCCTAAACTAGTGCCAGTAAGGGTTTACCAAAATGTATGATAGCATCTGATTACCAAGCCAATAACAACTAACCAAAACATGCTCATGGAGCGTATAGCACAAGAAATCAAACTTACTTCACTGATCCAAACATGCCAGAAGTGTCCAACAGATAGTCTCTTCTGCAGGTAACACTAGATCCTCTACCAGTAACCAAAACCTATCTGTAGGTAAACAACCATATCATCTATTGTTGACATCAATGACAAAACATCAATGCAAAACATAATCAATTCATCCATAATGCCAACAATATCCCCCTTTGGCATTGATGGCAGCACTAGATGTGAAAAACATCTAAGTACCAAGAAGTACCAAACAAGTCTACCCTTGTGGAAGACAACCAAAAATATGTGTGAATAATATCTCTATAAAGTTCTGAATAAATCTCTCCCCTAATTTATAAAATAGGTTTTCTTTATTTTCACATCAATATCACTCCCCCTTTGACATCAATTCCAGAAATTTGACAAAAATATCAAAGCAATAATGTAAACCTATGTATCTCAAAGATGACTACTCCCCCTGAGTAGTAGCACCAGTCATTAGTGTCGGAATTAATAATGTCTCTGGTAATGCATGCTAGACTGATGACAAACCGCATCAATCAAGTCTCTACCAGAGGGGCAGAAACCCCTAACC
The DNA here is from genome assembly GCF_030272615.1 of Cryptomeria japonica. NCBI lineage: Eukaryota > Viridiplantae > Streptophyta > Pinopsida > Cupressales > Cupressaceae > Cryptomeria > Cryptomeria japonica. Next base: position 217,002,025 of record NC_081407.1, on the reverse strand, counting down.
TATCTCTCAAATACTCAAATGATTCCTTAGACAGTGGTTTAGTGAATATATCCGCAATCTATTCTTTAGTGTTCACATAAACCAATTTGACTTCCGCTGCTTCTACCTTGTCCTTCAAAAAGTAAAACTTTATTGTTATATGCTTAGTCTTAGAGTGAAATATTGGATTCTTAGACATATCCATAGCTGCAGAGTTATCACAGTAGATAACTATCGGTTCACTACAATTTACCCTAATATCCTTCAAGAGAATCCGATTATTGGTGATAAAAATAAAGGTGTGATGACTAGGAAAAGACTTGCTACTGAAGAGACATATCTAATTTCCAAGATTGAGCCTAAAGATGTTGTTGAAGTGTGTAGAGATGAAAATTAGGTAAAAGCTATGGAAGAAGAGTTAATTGAGATTAACAAGAACAATACATGGGAACTTGTTCTGAGATGTAAAGACAAGAATGTAACTAGTACTAAATGGGTATTCAGGAATAAACTGAAATACTGGATTCTTAGACATATCCATAGCTGCAGAGTTATCATAGTAGATAACTATCGGTTCACTACAATTTACCCTGATATCCTTCAAAATTTGCTTCATCCACAAGACTTGAGTGCAATTAGTTGTTGTTTCCGCATACTCAGCTTCTGCAGTAGATAAAGAAACACATTCTGAGACATAAAGACAAGAATGTAACTAGTACTAAATGGGTATTTGGGAATAAACTGAATGAAGATGGAGAAGATGCTAGAAACAAAGAAAGACTAGCATGTAAAGGATATTCACAGATGGAAGGAATTTATTTTGAGGAGACTTTTTTCTCCTATAGCTATAATTCAAGTAGTTAGATTATTTCTTGCATATGCTGCCTATAAGAATTTCAAGGTATATAAGATGGATGTGGAGTCAACCTATTTAAATGATGAGTTGGAAGAAAAAGTCTACATTGAACAACAAGACAGATTTTCATTAATAGATGAAGGAGACATGGTGTGAAGATTGAAGAAAGCCCTGTATGGACTTAAACAAGGCCCTAGAGCTTGGTATTCTACATTGGACATGTATTTCATGAAGTTGGGATTCTGTATAGATGTTACTGATAGTAATTTGTACTTTAAGATTGATAATGATAACATTTTGATTGTTGAAGTCTTTGTTGACAACATCCTTTTTGGAGGAGATGATGATTTGAGTAAGAAGTTTTTTGATGATATGCAAAAAGAGTTTGAGATGTCTACAGTAGGTGAGATGAAATTCTTTTTAGGACTGCGAATTACACATGCTGACAAAGGCATTTTCATATCTCAATCAGAGTATGTGAAGGAATTGCTGAAGAAGTTTGGGTTAGGTGATTCCAAACCTTTTGGAACTCCTATGGTCATTAGTTGCAAGATGAGAAAAGATGATGAATATCTAAAGGCTAATCTAGCTTTGTACAGATCTATGATTGGTGGACTACTATATTTGACTCAGACTAGACCAAACATTATGAATGTTGTATGTCTTGCTACAAGATTCTAGACTAATCCTAAGGAAATTCATGTTACTATTATGAAAAGGATATTCAAGTATTTGAAGGGAACTATTGATTATGGTTTGTGGTATCCAAAGAATGATGATTTCATTTTAAGTGCTTCTACTAGTGCAGATTGGGCAGGTGATGTTGATGACCAGAAGAGCACTACACATCATGCATTCTTTTTGCGAAAGAAGTTGGTTGCTTGGGTGAGGAAGAAACATAATGCTATTAATTTATCTACTACAGAAGTTGAATACATTGTTGCTGCTAGAAAGTGTACTAAAGTAATTTGGATAAAGCAGATGCCGAAGGATATTAGAGTTGTTTATAATGAGCCTACTGTTATATATTATTGCAACTCAAGTACTATTAAGAATCTAGTGTTGCATTCTAAAACAAAGCATATATCAATAAAGGTTCATTTTATAACAGAGAAAGTCAGTGATAAAGAAGTCAGATTGGAGTTTGTATCTACAAAGGAAAAAATTGCAGATATCTTTCTAAATCCTTTTCCTAAAGATACATTTGTATATGTGAGAGAGAACTTAGGGGTGATTGCCCCTCCTGATGTGAAATAGATGCATTAAGATGCATCAATCTAGGGGACTTCATATTTTTATCATGGTATCTAAATTGATGAGTGGGTGTTGATACTCAAGGGGAGTAGTCAGTGGTGTGTTTTAGTTATTTAGATTTGTGTGTTTATCCAAGAGCAAGACATTATCTTCCTATGGGGGAGATGATAATATCTAGTACATTACTATCAAATGGGGAGAGAAGCATGTGAAAAAGTGTCCTATCTATCTAAGGTAGAGAGCTATGTGTGCATGATATCAGGGCAAGATTGCTTGAGTTGATTCACAAGGCCTTCACTTAGTGAACCTGGATTATAACACTTGTGTATATGGCATACTAAAGAATCCCCCTGTTTTCAAAAAATATTGCCCTAAACTCCTTTTTTGTCACCCCCTCCCAATACACATCTCAAATTAAAAGCCCCCTATTTTCACTAAATATTGTATTTTTTTATAGCCGGAATTAAAAACCCCCCTATTTTCACTGACAGGCAATATATTGCACCCCCATTTTGGGGATATTAAATCCCCCAACATGAATCCACGTAATATAATATTGCCTTTCCAGTGAAGTCCCCATGAGTTGATTTATTTCTTTGAATTGATTGTTTTTCATATTCATATGCTGCCATCAATGTCAAAGGGGAAGATTGTTAGATATTAGAGTTGTTGAAATGTGTTGTTGTCATTGATGTCAACATATTCATGTGTTCTTGGCTTGGTATATTGCAATTATGTTGATGTGGATTTAAGGATTCAGAGATTAGTATCCTTAGTTGATTCAACACGAGTTTCAGTGTCCCAGAAGGTGATTTGATCAAATTATGTGGTCCAGTGTGATGACTAGTTTTTCTGTTTGTTCTATATTGCAGAGTTATGATTTTTGGTTTATATTTCTCTGGAATTGATTCATTACATTGAGAAGATTTGGGAGAGTGTTTGGGATATTCATGTGTGTTCTTAGTTTGAGTGGTTCATATTTTGAAACTTCACAAGCATATCTTTCAGTTTGTCAGTAAGCTATGTTGGTGTTATTGAGCTCCAGAAGGGAAATTATGATGATTTGAGTCATTGCGGTTGTTATGGTGAAATTTATATTAATTGTTGGTGTTTCTCCATCATTTTATATGTTTGTTTTTGGTCTGTATTGATCGTTGTGCACGTTATTGAACATTTTATTGCTTGAATGGTATCCTTCATGTTATATGACATTTTGGCTGACCCAATGATTCTTGCATGTTGAGGATGGTCTTGGAAAAAAATTTGGTGGTTTTGCATGTTCGAGATTTTGACTTTGGTCCATGCCATGTCCTTGCTAACATTATATTGGTCCACATATTTATTTATGTATCATGTGATGTAATTTTGTAATTAGCTCTTATGAGTTGAGCCGACCTTGAAATTAATGTTGATGATTTATATAAATAAGTGATAATCCTGTAAGTTATGTGTATGCAATCTTTGAGAGTGTTGTATGTGTGAACAAGTGAATTGATATTCTTGAAGTGTGAAGAAGAGCAAAGAAGAGTGTTGTAGTGTAGATAGTGTGCTTAAGCGTAACAATGATCAGGCATTTGGATATGTTATTCTTTTCACTCATGTAATCCAGATTGTTGTCTAATCTTTGTAAGATAGTGAGGCTTTCTTAGGATTGTATCCCTTTGTTTTTTTTAGTAGTGAGCTCTAGGCAGTATGCTTGAATTCATATGCATTCACTATTGTAATAATTACACATACTACTACAGAGAATTATCTTATTGTGGGTAGGTTCCCACTGTGGGTTTTCCCTTAAACAAGTTTTCCACATCAAAATATGTATGTTATGATTGTTGTTGATGTGATGTTTATCTTTATTTTGTTGTCCTTAATCTGATATGAAGTTGAGGTTAATTTTTTTAAGTTTGGTGAAAGCTGATTCATCGCCACCCTCTTAATTTTCCTACATTGTTGTTACCAACAATTATAATAATCCTTACTTAGGATGACGTAATACTTGATGAAAAGAACTATATTATTTTGATATAATAGAATGATATATTATATTATAGTAATTGTGAGATTTTGCCAAGATCAAGAGGCAATGGAAAGCACAAATAAGAGAGAACAAAATAGATGATAGAAATAAACTGTATTCTATCAAGATGAAAAATATGATCAACTAGATCATTAAGCATTCGTTACATACAATGAATATGAGAAAGATGACATGTGGCTCAATAAGAAATAAGGGTAGGTAGGAAATAGGTGTGGGTAGGTAGGAGAAACAATATAATAGTCCACATGAGGTGGATCACACACTAAATGTGGAGTGTAACAACAAGATCAACACCATAAAAGGTGGAAATTCTCCTACACACACTATCCCAATGGGGCAAAAACACCCAAGTGTCTAATACCCAAACTACTATGAAATGCATTTCCTAAGTAAACTTAAGTAAGTGTAATAATATCCAAGATGAATAATTATTTACATCAACACCCCCCCTTAAGTGCAACTTAGGGGAATGCACTTAAGTCTACAATGCAACTAAGCAAAGCAAGATGGGCCTAGCTACTAGGCCATGTTACATACCCATGTACAAATGCAAATGCATGACAACCAATGCAATGAAATCTCTCACAAAGTGGAGAAAGAGAGAAAAACCCAATGGGAAAAAACCCTCCCACAAAAGAGAGATGAAAAACATACAAGAGAACTCTTATAGAAGAATGTGAGGAACAAAACCCCATGTGAGAAAAAAGTCCCCCCCATATGAGAGAAGAAGAGAAGCTAGGAAGCCCCCCCTCAATGTGGAATCTGCACCAATGATAGAAGCTCGATGTAAGAAGAAACTGCTCCATGAACGTCGAAAAATATTCCTCCCCTTAGGAAGAAACAAAACCAAAGGTGTATCCATGAAGTCTCCCCAATCATGAAGGGAAGATGTATGAAAAAAACTCATGATGAATGGAATCTCTGAAAACTGCTCAAGTGTCCCATGTCGATGCTGAAAGATACCCCCTCCAAAGGTGGTAAACTATGCCACACTACTGAAAAAGGCACTCCAAGATCTAGTGGAGATGGATGTAGAACATGTCCCAAAGACACACATGTCTCCTCAAAAAATAAAGAGACTTGCTCCAATTGTTGTACATAAGTATCCACAATCATGTCAACCTTGAAAGAATGATCATGTGGAGAATGAACAAGAGAGTCAGAGTGTTCCCTCGCAACAATCAAAAAAGGATCATCTTCATCAAAGCAAAGATGAATGTCATGAATGATGTCTCCCAAATCTGCAATGTAGGATTCCACAAACAAACCTGCAATGTCTGTGAAGTAATCATCCCATGAATCTGAAGCTGGAAGACAATGAATATCCTGCTGCACTGAATCACATGAAGGCAAAACTATCGCACTATCTACATCATCAGGTGCAATAGGTGATGCGATATCAATATGAGGAGATGAAATACAAGACTCAAGCATGGGGTCACATTTGAGAATTCCCATGTTCAAGTGCCCAAAGTTCTCCTCAAAAACTGAACCATCACAAGAAGTGTGATCATCATGTGTAGAATCATCAAATGTGAAATCATCATCATCAACAAAATCTGAAAATGAGTATAATCGAGATGCATGATGAACTACCCCAGTCGCAATGATAGCTCTAGTCTCCAAGTCTCTAATGAAAACTGACTTAGGTGTGACCTCCACAACTCTCTTAGTTGCGCCATGTGTGATTTGATAGATAGAAAGGAGATTGTTTGTCAAGTGGGGTACACACAACACATCATTGAAGGAGTTATCCCCAATGTCAATAGATCCTTTTCCAATCACATCCATGTATGTATGATTGCCCATCAAAATCTATGGCATGGTGCAAGGCTCAAATGTAGAGAACATAGACTGCGAAGATGCCATATGATGAGAAGCCCATGAATCTAGAAGCCATCTTTTTGAATTGTGACTAATAGTAGCACATAGAGATTTTCCTTTTCTTGTTCCAAAAGAGTGAGTCTTCCCACTTGTAGAAGCCATGAATGCTTGCCCCTTTCTTTTTGAATGTGAGGAAGTGGAAGTTGGTGAATCATCCTTCTTGTAGACATTAGGCAAATCAATGTTATTCTTTTTGATGATATGTGTGAGCTCATCAATCTTCTTAGAATGGCAATGACGCTCCTCATGACCAACCTTTTTACAATAGGCACAAGTAGGTCTCTCCCTCTTTGGTGAGTTATCTCTCTTGGAAGAGGATGAATCTCCTTGTTGTGGATAAGATGGTGCTTTGTCCTTAGGCTTTGATTGCCATTTCTTCTTGTTTGAGTTGTCCTTTCCTTGATTTCCTTTGTTCCCTTGATTTGCCACTAATGCTTGAGACTTAGAAGCCTTAAGAATGCCCATGCTTATCAATTTAGTTTGTTCCATCATCAACATTTCATTGAAAGCATCAAATGTAGGCATTGTGTAGCTTGAACCCATTGTCATCCTATGGGTTTGGAAACTTGAAACAAATGCTACATAATCTTGTGGAAGCTTGCCCATCAAGTTGAAGATCTATTCTTTAGTGTTCACATAAACCAAGTTGACTTCCTTTGCTTCTACCTTGTCCTTCAGAAAGTTAAACTTTATTGATATATGCTTCGTCTTAGAGTGAAATACTAGATTCTTAGACATATCCATAGCTGTAGAGTTATCAAAATAGATAACTATCAGTTAACTACAATTTACCCTGATATCCTTCAACATTTGCTTCATCCACAAGACCTGAGTGCAATTAGTTGTTGTTGCCTCATACTTAGCTTCTACAGTAGATAAAGAAACACATGACTATTTTTTGTTAATCCATGAAACTAGTTTCTTTCCAAGAAAGAAAGCTCCACCAGAAGTGTTCTTCCTATCATCAGTATCTCTATCCCAATCTGAGTCACTATATACACATAAAGTAAATCATCATTTTTAGAATACAATAAACCATACTCTATTGTTCCTTGCAAATATCAAAATATCCTCTTTATTGCACATTCATGAATTTCTTTAGGATTGCTTTGATATCTTGAAACAATACTTACTGCATTCATAATATCCGGTCTAGTTTGAGTTAGATATAATAGACCATCAATCATAGACTTATACCTTGTCAGATTTACCGGTGTAGAAGTATCATTGATAGATAATTTCTCACTTGTCACCATAGGAGTACTTACCAATTTAGAATTATCCATACCAAAATTCTTCAGTAATTTGCTCAGATACTTAGTTTGACAGATAAAAATGCCTTTGTCAGTTTGAGTAACCTAAGAAAAATCTCATCTCACCAATCATGGACATTTCAAATTCATTCTTCATATTGTTAGCAAATTCCATGCACAATTTGTCTTCTCCTCCAAAAATGATATCATCAACAAATACTTCAATAATTAGAATATCATAATTAGTAATCTTATAATATAAATTACTATCAGCACTACATGTAGTAATCTTGCATACCAATCTCTAGGGGCCTGTTTCAATCCATATAAATCTTTCTTCAATCTGCAAACCATATCTTTATCATCTGTCAGTAAAAATCCATCACATTTCGTAATCTATACTTTTTCAAGTTCACCATTAAAAATGCACATTTAACATCCATTTGATAAACCTTATAGTTATTATAAGCTGCATATGCAAAAAATAGTCTAATAGCTTCAAATCTAGCTACAGGTGCCAATGTCTCACCATAATCAATTCCTTCCATTTGAGAATATCCTTTACAAATAGATCTAGCCTTGTTTCTTACAACTTGACCATCCTCATTTAGTTTATTCCTAAAAACCCATTTAGTTTCAATAACATTCTAATTTTTAGGCCGGGGAACTAAAGACCAAGTTTCATTCTTCTCTATCTGATCTGATTCATCTTCCATAGCCTTTAACCAATGTTTATCCTTGCAAGCTTCAATAATAGTTGACAGTTAAACTTGAGAAATAAGACATACCTCTTGATTTGCCTATTTTAATCTTTTCATAACTCCCTTGTTCCTATCTCCAATAATTTGATCTTCAAAATGATTTAATCTTACATACCTTGGTGTCTTCTGAAATTCAGGTTCACTGCTCTGATCATCAGTCACAGTTGAATTTTCAGATTGTGCCGGTGTAACTATCTCAGTTTCCTGTATTAGTTAAGGCATTTCCTGTTCAGTTATAATCATTTCCACTGTTGGTTCCCTATCATATGATATAGAATGATTTATGTACCTGTCATCTACTTTCACATTAGCACTTAAATTGACAATTTTCTGCAATCTTTTATTATAACATCTATATGCTTTTCTTTGAATTGAGTAACCAAGAAATATCTCTTCATCACATCTAGGATCAAACTTTCCAATTAAATCATCTCTTTTGATATATAATTTACTTCCAAAAATTCTGAAATACTTAACAGTAGGTGTATGTCCAATCCATAGTTCATAAGGGGTCTTACCAGTTTCACCTTTGATATGAACTCTGTTTAATGTGTAGACTATTCTACTCACTACTTCTCTCCATTATATATGAGTGAATTTGTCTTCCAGCATCATAGATCTTGCTGTATCCAAAATGGTTATGTTCTTTCTTTCCACTACTCTATTCTTCTGAGGAGTCCGAGGTGTAGATAATTGTCTCCTGATTCCATTTGTCTCACAATAACTATTAAATTCATGACAAGTGAACTCACCGACATGATCTGATCTTAGACATTTGATTTTCAATCTAGTTTCTATTTCAACTTTTCTCTAAAGATCTTGAATTTCTCAAAAGCTTCAAACTTCTCCCTAAGAAAACTCACCCACATCATCCTAGAATAGTCATCAATAATCAACATGAAATACCTATCACCTTGAAAGCTTCTAGTCCTTGTCAGACCACATAAGTTAGTGTGAATCAAATCAAGTACATCATTAGATTTATCATGTATGCTCTTTAAAACTTCTAACTTGCTTTCCCAATTGACATTCCTTACATACCTGATTATGAGGCTTCATAATCTTAGGTATATCTCTAACTACCTTAGTTGAACTGATCTTAACAATACAATCAAAATTAACATGACACAACCTCTTATGCCAAACCAACTCTCATCAATATGAGCAATCAAATATGTCTTATTACAAATGTTCAAGTGAAAGATATCACCTCCAGTCTGAATGTCGGTTGCAATCTCCAAACCAATCTTGTTAATGATTTTACATTTTCTTTTTTTAAACTAAAGTTGGAAACCCTTGTCGACCAATTGACCAACACTCAAAAGATTATGCTTTAAACCTTCTACATAATACACATTATTAGTATTATGCTTACCATCTAGAGAAATAATACCTCTACCTATGATCATACATGCCTTGTCATCTCCAAATCTGACTTGACCACCATTGTATTCTTGCTGGGATAGAAATTTCCCTTTATCTCCAGTCATATGATGTGAGCATCCACTATCAGTTACCCATTCATCCTTATCTTCAACTTTTGTTGCCAGGGCCTTTTCTTTATTTTTAATAGCCGGTTCTAGTTCATCTTCCTTTAAAGCATAGAACACCCATTCCTTTCCATTTCCGGATCCACTAGCAGAGTCTTCTGTCAGTTCATTTCCAGAGTCATCAATTACTCCTTCCTCATCTACTATATAGCATTGTTTACTTTTCTTGAATCTATATCTGTTCTGGTTAGGCTTAAATGATTTCTTAACCCTTTCCTCAAACCTTGCATTCCTTTTAGTACATCTACATGCAAAATGACCAATCTTATTACATGAAAAACATTTAAAAGGTGTTTTTCCTTCATACTTACTTCCCGTCGGACCTTTAGGTACTCTTCTAGCAAATAAGGATTCAAGTTTCACAAATTCATTTTTACTGGTAGATGATGATGATAATGCATGAAGAGAAGGTTCAGACTTTATAGCTCTAGAAGATCCAAATTCTTCAAGCTCAAAAGAAGATAATTTCCTAATCAGAATGTCTCAGTTAACTGAAGAGTTTGCCATTGTTCTCAACTCATTAATTGTGGTTGCCTTCATCTTGTAAGTTAGTGGAAGGGCTCTCAAGACTTTGGAAACTATTTCATCTTCACTCAGAAATCCTCCACAACATTGAGTTCCCATTATAATCTCATTTACTCTTTCCATAAACACAACAATTCTTTCATTATCTTCCATCTTCAAGTTTTCATATCTTACCCGATAACCATCAAGTTTAGCAATTTTGACAGTAGGATCACCTTCATTCAGAGCTTGCAATTTGTCCCACATAACCTTAGCTGATGATTTATCAGTTAATCCCATGATCTGTTGATCAGTAAGTGCACACAAGAGGGCTTCTCTATCTCTACAATCATTCTCAATGTTCTTATCCAAGTCTGCAGGAGCAGAATTGCTAGATGTCGGATCATAAGGTGTGTATCCTTTCTCAATGATCTCCAAAATATCCTTGCCAAGACATCTAAGCTGAGTCTCCATTTAAATTTTCCATATCCCATAATTTGTTCCATCAAGCTTAGGGATTTCTCTTTTGAAAATAGTTGTCAATGGATTAGAAGTGTTAGTTGCCATAGGATCTACCTCAAGTGGTTAAACTTCTGCAAAAGAGGACCAATGATCTAATACCAATTGTTAGGATAACTGGTGAATAACTGAGAGGAGGGGGTGAATCAGTTGTTAATAAATTATAACATTTAATCCACTTAATAACATTTAAACAAATTAAGTACCAGTAAAGCAGAAATAGATACCGGTAAACAATGCAACTTTGCAATTAATCAAATAAACAATACAAAGAAACCATACCACATAGCACCATGATTTGTATGTGGAAAACTCAGAAAGCGAAAAACCACGGTGGGAAGTCTACCCAGAGTCAGATGATACTTCTGCAGAAAGTATGTGTTACAATGACCATCTTACACTTGCAAGAAGGCACACTGCCTAGAGCGTATTGCTCATTACAAAAGAGTCTCATTGACTACAGAAAGGCTACAACCATATCAAGATAAATGGAAAACAATGCAATAGAGTGAACTGCGAGAAATAACATCTATCATGCATGATTACAGTCTTGGTTAAGCTCAATATCGGAGGCCTTTGACCTCTTCCTTAATCCCAATTCAATCACTTATGATCTGCCAAATCTCCTTCGCATATGATATTGCATTCCAAGGCCATGACACATTATTCCCATGATCTACAATGAGATCTTACATCATTTTATACAAACCCTAAGACCTAAACCAATTAGGTCAACCACCTAAAAGATATTACAATAACATCATTTCATAAATCCATATTACAATGATATGCCATGTCGACTTAAGACCAAAATAACAATAACAAATCCATAAAACATCCCGGAACATCCTGGTAATGTGTAGAGTACATGCTAACATGATACCGGTCCATAACCTAGATAGGTACTGGACCTATTCTGTGTCCACCATGCCAAAGCGATATCTTCAGGAAGTTGAAGAATGATCAAAGAACGTCTTCAACATCCTAAAATCCGTGATTGTTGATACTATCATACACTCTTGTAAACCCTTATCGGCATTGGTTTAAGGTTTTATCGGCAGAGCTTTCACTAAGGAATCGTGAGAGGATGCATAAGTGGTGTTGGTGCAGATTCTAAATGGATTTTAGGATGCTGAATATGTTCGTTGTTTGTGCTTCAACTACTTGAAGACATTTCTTTGGCATAGTGGACCCAAAATAGGTCTAGTGCCTATCTAGGTTATGGACCAGTGTCATGTTAACGTGTTCTCTACATGTTATCGGGATGTTTCGGGATGATTTATGGATTTGTTATTGTTGTTTTGGCCTTAAGCCGACATGGCATATCATTATAATATGGATTTATGTATTATCTTAATGTAATATCTTTTTGGTGGCCGACCTAATTGGATTAAGGCTTAGGGTTGATACAAATGATGTAAGATCTCATTGTAGATTGGGTATTGTGGTCATGAATTGTAATATCATATGCGAAGGAATTTAGGTCGATCATTGAGGACCGAATTGGGATTAATGAAGAATTCAAAGACCTCTGGTATTGAGCTTAACCGGGACTATAATGAGGCATGGTAGATGCTGTCTCTGGCATTTCATTATTCTAGATTGTTGTCCATTCATCTTGAGATGGTTGTTGCCTCTCTGTAGTTAGTGAGACTCTTTTGTAATGAGCAGTATGCTCTAGGTAGTCTGCCTTCCTACATGTGCAAGCCCCTCATTGTAACACATACTTTCTGCAAAAGTATCATTTGACTGTAGGTAGGCTTCCCACCGTGGTTTTTCCCTTTTCGCGTTTTCCACATACAAATCATTGTGCTATGTGGTATGGTTTCTTTGCATTGATTATCTGTTTAATTGTTGAGTTGCATTGTTTACCAGTATATGTGTCTACCAACATCTATTTCTGCTTTACCGGTATTTAAATATTTATGTGCTCCGGTTTAAGGTTGTATTATGGAATAAATGTTCTAATCTGTTAACAATCAATTCACCCCTGTCCCTCTCAATTGTTCGCCAATTATCCTAACAATTCGCATCAAAGCTTTGGTCCTCTTTTGCAGAAGCTTAACCGCTTGAGGTAGATCCTATGGTAGCTAACACTTCTAATCCACTGACTATTGCAATTAATGAATTGAGAACAATGGTAAACACCTCAGTTAACAGAGACATTCTGATTGGGAAATTATCTTCTTTTGAGCTTGAAGAATTTGGATCTTCTAGAGCTATAAATTTTGAACCTGGTTTTCATGCATCATCATCATCATCTACTAGCAAAAGTGATTAGAAAGTCCTATATGCAAAAGAATTTGAGAAAATTAAAGCCTTATTTGCTAGAAGAGTACCTAAAGGACCGACAAGAAGTAAGTATGAAGGAAAAGCACCTTTTAAATGTTTCTCATGTAATAAGATTGGTCATTTTGTATCTAGATGTCCTGAAAAGAATGCAAGGATTGAGGAAAGAGTTAAGAAATTTTTTAAGCCTAACCAAAACATCTATATAGATTCAAGAAAAGTAAAATGCTACATAGCCAGTGAGGAAGGAGTAACTAATGACTCTGGGGATGAATATGCAGAAGACTTTGCTAGTGGATCCGACAATGGAAACGAATGCGTGTTCTATGCTTTAAAAGAAGATGAACCAAAAGTGGCTATCAAGAATGAAGAAAAGGCCCTAGCAGCAAAAGTTGAAGATAAGGATGAATGGGTAATTGATAGTGGATGCTCACATCATATGACAAGAGATAAAGGAAAATTTTTGTCCCTGCAAGAATACAATGGCGGTCAAGTCAGATTTGGAGATCAAAAAGCATGTATGATCAAAGGTAGTTATTTCTTTGGATGACAAGCATAACAGTGATAATGTCTATTATGTAGAAGGTTTAAAGCATAATCTTTTGAGGTTTGGTCAATTGGTGGACAAGGGTTTCCAACTTCCGTTTAAAGATAGAAAATGCAAAATCATTAACAAGACTAGTTTGGAGATTGCAACCGGTATTCAAACTGGAGGTAATATCTTTCACTTGAACACTGGTAATAAGACATGTTTGATTGCTCATATTGATGAGAGTTGGTTATGGAATAAGAGGTTGTGTCATGTTAATTTTGATTGTATTGTTAAGATCAGTTCAAGTAAGGTAGTTAGAAATATACCTAAGATTATGAAGCCTCATAATCTGGTATGTAAAGAATATCAATTGGGAAAGCAAGTTAGAAGTTCTTTTAAGAGCATACATGACAAATCTAATGATGTACTCGATTTGATTCACACTGACTTATGTGGTCCACCAAGGACTAGAAGCTTTCAAGGTGATAGGTATTTCATGTTGATTATTGATGACTATTCTATACTTATGTGGGTGACTTTTCTAAGGGAGAAGTCTGAAGCCTTTGAGAAATTCAAGATCCTTAGAGAAAAGGTTGAAACTGAAAATGGATTGAAAATCAATTGTCTAAGATCAAATCAAGGAGGTGAGTTCACTTCTCATTAATTTAATAGTTATTATGAGACAAATGGAATTAGCAGGCAACTATCTGCACCTAGGACTCCTTAGCAGAATGGAGTAGTGGAAAAAAAGAACAAAACCATTTTGGATGCAATAAGATCTATGATTATAGAAGCCAAATTGCCTCATATCTACTGGAGAGAAGCAGTGAGTACAACAGTCTACACAATCAACAAAGTTCACATCAAAGGTGAAACCGGTAAGACCCCTTATGAACTATGGTTTGGACATACACCTACTGTTAAGTATTTCAGAATTTTTGGAAGTAAATGCTATATCAAAGGAAATGATTCAATTGGAAATTTTGATCCTAGATGTGATGAAGGGATATTTCTTGGTTACTCAATTCAAAGAGAAGGATATAGATTTTATAACAAAAGATTGCACAAAATTGTGAAGAGTGCTAATGTGAAAGTAGATGACCAGTACAGAAATCATTCTATATCATATGAGAGGGAACCGGTAGTGGAAATGATCATAACTAAATTGGCAATGCCTCAACTGTTATAGGAAGTTGAGAAAGTTACATAGGCACAATCAAAAAATTCAATTGTGTCTGATGATCAGAGTAGTGAACCTAAAGTTCAAAAGACACCAAGGTATGCAAGACTAAATCATTCTGAAGATCAAGTCATTGGAGATAGGAACAAGGGAGTTATGACTAGAAGGATATTGGCTAATGAAGAGGTATGTCTTATTTCTCATGTTGAACCGACAACTGTTATTGAAGCCTGTAAGAATAAACATTGGTGAAAGGATATGGAAGATGAATTAGATCAGATAGAGAAGAATGAAACTTGGACTTTAGTTCCTCGGCCTAAAAGTAAGAATGTTATTGGAAGTAAATGGGTTTTTAGGAATAAAATGAATGAGGATGGTCAATTTGTAAGAAACAAGGGTAGATTGGTTTGTAAAGGATATTCTCAAATGGAAGGAATTGATTATGATGAGATATTTGCACCTGTAGCTAGAATTGAAGCTGTTAGACTATTTCTTGCCTATGCAACTTATAAGAACTATAAGGTTTATCAAATGGATGTTAAATATGAATTTTTGAATGGTGAACTTGAGGAAGAAGCATACATTGAGTAACCTGATGGATTTTCACTAGCAAATGATAAAGATATGGTTTGTAGATTGAAGAAAGCCATATATGGATTGAAACAAGCTCCTAGAGCTTAGTATGGAAGGTTGGATAAATATCTTTTGAAGCTTGGTTTTACTAAAGGTAGTGTTGATAGTAATTTATATTATAAAATTACTAATAATGATATTCTGAAGTATTGTTTCAAGATATCAAAGTAATCCTAAAGAAAATCATGAACGTGCAATAAAGAGGATATTTTGGTATTTGCAAGGAACAACAGAATATGGATTATGGTATTCTAAAAATGGTGATTTCACTTTATGTGCATATACAGACTCAGATTGGGCAGGTGATACTGATGACAGGAAGAGCACTTCTAGTGGAGCTTTCTTTCTTGGAAAGAAACTGGTTTCATGGATCAACAAAAAATAGTCATGCATTTCTTTATCTACTACAGAAGCCGAGTATGGTGCATCAGCAACTAATTGCAGTCAAGTCTTGTGGATGAAGCAAATGTTGAAGGATATCAGGGTAAATTGTAGTGAACTGGTAGTTATCTATTGTGATAACTTTGTAGCTACTGACATGTCTAAAAATCTAGTATTTAAATATTTATGTGCTCTGGTTTAAGGTTGTATTGTGGATTAAATATTATAATTTGTTAACAACTGGTTCACCCCCCCCTCTCAGTTGTTCACTCTAAGACTAAGCATATATCAATAAAGTATAACTTTTCGAAGGACAAGGTAGAAGGAAACGAAGTCAAATTGGTTTATGTGAACACTAAAGAATAGATTGCAGATATATTCGCTAGACCACTGTCCAAGGAATCATTTAAGTATTTAAGAGACAGGTTAGGGGTTTCTGCCCTGTCGACAGAGACTTGATTGATGTAGTTTATCATACATCTGACATGCATTATCATAGATATTATTCATTTCGGCACTGATGAGTGGTGCTACTACTCAGGGGGAGTAGTGAGCTTTGAGATTCAGAGGATTACATTATTGCTTTAATATTTTTGTCAGATTTCTAGCATTGATGTCAAAGGGAGAGAGATATTGATGTGAAAAATAAAAATGAGTTGTATACATTAGGGGGGAGATATATTCATAACCTTGTAGAGATATCATTCACACAATCAGAGTTACTGATATTTAGGAGATTGTTAGTTGTCTTCCACAAGGGGACACTTGTTTGGCATTTCTTGATACTTAGATATTTTTCACATCTAGTGTTGCCATCAATGCTAAAGGGGGAGATTATTGGCATTATGGATGAATTGATTATGTGTTGCATTGATGTTTTTCATTGATGTCAATACTAGCTATTATGGATGGTTACCGACAGACATGTTTTGGTTAGAGGTAAAAGATCGAGTGTTACCGGCAGAAGAGACTATCTATTGGATACTTCTGGCATGTTTGGATCAATTGAGTATGTTTGATTTTATGTGTTACATGTTCTTTCAGCACGTTTTGGTTAGTTGGTATTGACTTGGTAATCGGATGCTATCATACACTCTTGTAAACCCTTACTAGCATTGGTTTAAGGTTTTATCGGCAGAGCTTTCACTAAGGAATCGTGACAGGATGCATAAGTGGTGTTGGTGTGGCTTCTAAATGGATTTTAGGATGCTGAAGATGTTCTTTGTTCATGCTTCAACTACTTGAAGATATTGCTTTGGTGTGGTGGACCCAAAATAGGTCTGGTGCCTATCTAGGTTATGGACCGGTATCATGTTAACATGTACTCTACACATTACCGGGATGTTTCAGGATGATTTATGGATTTTTTATTGTTGTTTTGGTCTTAAGGTGACATGGAATATCATTGTAATATGGATTTATGTAATGATCTTATTGTAATATATTTTATGTGGCCGACCTAATTGGATTAGGGCTTAGGGTTGATATAAAATGATGTAAGATCTCATTGTAGATTGGGTATTGTGGTCATGAATTGTAATATCATATGCGAAGGAATTTAGGTCAATCATTGAGGATCAAATTGAGATTAAGGAGGAGGTCAAAGGCCTCTGGTATTGAGCCTAACCGCGGCTGTAATTAGGCATGATAGATGCTATCTCTGGCAATTCATTATTCTGGATTGTTGTCCATTTCTCTTGAGATGGTTATTGCCTCTCTGTAGTCAGTGAGACTCTTTTGTAATGAGCAGTATGCTCTTGGTAGTGTGCCTTCTTGCATGTGCAGGCCCCTCATTGTAACACATACTTTCTGCAGAAGTATCATTTGACTGTGGGTTAACTTCCCACCATGGGTTTTCCCTTCCCGAGTTTTCCACATACAAATCATGGTGTTATGTGGTATGGTGGCTTTGCATTGATTATCTATTTAATAGTTGAGTTGCATTTTTTACTGGTATCTATGTCTACTGCCATCTGTTTCTTCTTTACCAGTATTTAAATATTTACATGCTTCGATTTAAGGTTGTATTGTGGATTAAATGTTATAATCTGTTAACAACGGATTCACCCCCCCCCCCAACTCAGCTTTTCACCGGTTATTCTAACAGATAAACCTTACAAGCCTAATCAAAAGAAGTGTTATTATGCTACTGATGAAGGTTTGGCAGATGATGAGTCTGAGAAAGGGAATTTAGAAGATGAATTTGTATAAATTTCTATCAAGGAAGATGATCTAGTACCTATTGATTCTACAAGCTGCAATTTTGAAGAGAAAGCCTTCGCTGCTAATATTACAGAGAAAGATGAATGGCTGATTGATAGTGGTTGTTCACATCACATGATAGGTGATAAAGAAAAATTTGTGAATATAGAGAAGTATGATGACAATTTAGTAATATTTGGAGACAAAAAATCTTATGTAATTCATGGTAGAGGTTCCATTTCTCTTGATGGTAAACAAAATATTGATGATGCTTTATATGTTGAGGGTTTGAAGATTAATATTTTGAGTGTTGGATAGATGGTTGATAAGGCATAGGATTTACAATTCAAGAATGGGAAATGTATTAAATCTTGAATAGCTCTAGTATAGAAATTGCATCAAGAACTAAAACTAAAGGTAATATCTTTCATCTGAATGCTGGTGAGAAAAGTTATTTGATTTCTCAAATTGATGAAAGTTGGTTGCGGCATAGAAGGATGTGTCATGTTAACTTTCACTGCATGGTTAAGATAAGTTGTACCCAAGCAGTTAGAGATCTTCCTAAGATAGTGAAGCCTACTAATCCAGTGTGTAAAGAATGTCAATTGGGAAAGAAAACAAGAATTTCATTCAAGAGAAAATAGTATACATGTAATGGGATATTAGATCTTGTGCATATTGATTTATGTGGTCCTTCTAGGGTGAGAAGCTTGTAGGGTGACAGATAATTTATGTTGTCGATTTATGACTATTCTAGAATGATGTGGGTCTTCTAAGAGAGAAATCTAAAGCACTGGAGAAATTCAAAGTATTCAAAGCTAGGGTGGAGACAAAGACAAGATTGAAGCTAAAGTGTCTAATATCTGATAGAGGAGGAGAATTCACTTCCAGGGAGTTTAATTCCTTTTGTGAAGAGCATGCAATTAGGAGACAACTATTTGCTCTACGAACCCCTCATCAAAATGGAGTTATTGAAAGGAAGAATATAACTATATTGGATGCTTCTAGGACTATGATGATTGAAGGAAATATTTTGCATATCTATTGGAGAGAATCTATTAGCATTGTTGTGTATACATTCAACTGGGTGCATATAAAAGGCAATTTTGGTAAGACCCCTTATGAGTTATGGTTTGGTCATGTTCCTATAGTTAGATATTTCTTAATCTTTGGAAGTAAATGTTATATCGAATGACATGAGGATATAGGAAAATTTGATGCAAGATGTGATGAAGGAATCTTTTTGGGATATTCTACAAAGAGCAAGACCTACCAGTGTTATAACAAAAGATTGAGAAAATAGTGGAAAGTACAAATGTGAAGGTTGATGAGAGCCATGAGAAACAAATCAGAGCATGCGGATATGAATCTAATGATCAAGATGTTAGTTCAAAGCAAGTATAGACTTGGAGCATAAAACAAATTTATCTGAAAGAGTCAGTAAATCTAGATGTTGTTGGTGATGAAGAAGTTCAAGACACTGAAAATCAGAACAATCAGAAGACACCTAGGTATGTAAGATTAAATCATTTAGAGAATCTGATTATTGGTAATAAAAATTAAGGTGTGATGACTAGGAAAAGACTTGCTACTGAAGAGACATATCTAATTTCCAAGATTGAACCTAAAGATGTTGTTGAAGTGTGTAGAGATGAAAATTGGGTAAAAGCTATGGAAGAAGAGTTAATTGAGATTAACAAGAACAATACATGGGAACTTGTTCTGAGACATAAGACAAGAATGTAACTAGTACTAAATGGGTATTTGGGAATAAACTGAAATACTAGATTCTTAGACATATCCATAGTTGCAGAGTTATCATAGTAGATAACTATCAGTTCACTACAATTTACCCTGATATCCTTCAACATTTGCTTCATCCACAAGACTTGAGTGCAATTAGTTGTTGTTGCCACATACTCAGCTTCTGCAGTAGATAAAGAAACACATTCTGAGACATAAAGACAAGAATGTAACTAGTACTAAATGGGTATTCAGGAATAAACTGAATGAAGATGGAGAAGATGCTAGAAACAAAGAAAGACTAGCATGTAAAGGATATTCACAGATGGAAGGAATTTATTTTGAGGAGACTTTTTTCTCCTATAGCTATAATTGAAGAAGTTAGATTATTTCTTGCATATGTTGCCTATAAGAATTTCAAGGTATATAAGATGGATGTGGAGTCAGCCTATTTAAATGGTGAGTTGGAAGAAAAAGTCTACATTGAACAACAAGATGGATTTTCATTGACAGATGAAGGAGACATGGTGTGAAGATTGAAGAAAGCCCTATATGGACTTAAACAAGCCCCTAGAGCTTGGTATTCTACATTGGACATGTATTTGATGAAGTTGGGATTTTGTATAGATGTTACTAATAGTAATTTGTACTTTAAGATTGATAATGATAACATTTTGATTGTTGAAGTCTTTGTTCACAACATCCTTTTTGGAGGAGATGATGATTTGAGTAAGAAGTTTTTTGATGATATGCAAAAAGAGTTTGAGATGTCTATGGTAGGTGAGATGAAATTCTTTTTGGGACTACGAATTACACATGCTGAAAAAGGCATTTTCATATCTCAATCAAAGTATGTGAAGGAATTGCTGAAGAAGTTTGGGTTAGGTGATTCCAAACCTTTTGGAACTCCTATGGTCATCGGTTGCAAGATGAGAAAAGATGATGAATATCTAAAGGCTAATCTAGCTTTGTATAGATCTATGATTGGTCGACTACTATATTTGACTCAGACTAGACCAAACATTATGAATGTTGTATGTCTTGCTGCAAGATTCTAGACTAATCCTAAGGAAATTCATGTTACTATTGTGAAAAGGATATTCAGGTATTTGAAGGGAACTATTAATTATGGTTTGTGGTATCCGAAGAATGATGATTTCATTTTAAGTGCTTCTACTAGTGCAGATTGGGCAGGTGATGTTGATGACCAGAAGAGCACTACACGTCGTGCATTCTTTTTGGGAAAGAAGTTGGTTTCTTGGGTGAGGAAGAAAAATAATGCTATTAATTTATCTACTGCAGAAGTTGAATACATTGTTGCTGCTAGAAAGTGTACTCAAGTAATTTAGATAAAGCAGATGCTGAAGGATATTAGAGTTGTTTATAATGAGCCTACTGTTCTATATTATTGGAACTCAAGTACAATTAAGAATCTGGTGTTGCATTCTAAAACAAAGCATATATCAATAAAGGTTCATTTTATGAGAGAGAAAGTCAGTGATAAAGAAGTTAGATTGGAGTTTGTATCTACAAAGGAAAAAATTGCAGATATCTTTATAAATCCTTTTCCTAAAGATACATTTGTATATGTGAGAGAGAACTTAGGGGTGATTGCCCCTCCTGATGTGAAATAGATGCATTGAGATGCATCAATCCAGTGGACTTCATAGTTTTATCATGGTATCTAAATTGATGAGTGGGTGTTGATACTCAAGGGGAGTAGTCAGTGGTGTGTTTTAGTTATTTAGATTTGTGTGTTTATCCAAGAGCAAGACATTATCTTCCTATGGGGGAGATGATAATATCTTTTACATTACTATCAAATGGGGAGAGAAGCATGTGAAAAAGTGTCCTATCTATTTAAGGTAGAGAGCTATGTGTGCATGATATCAGGGCAAGATTGCTTGAGTTGATTCACAAGGCCTTCACTTAGTGAACCTAGATTATAACACTTGTGTATATGGCATACTAAAGAATCCCCCTGTTTTCAAAAAAATTTGCCCTAAACTCCTTTTTTGTCACCCCCTCCCAATACACATCTCAAATTAAAAGCCCCCTATTTTCACTAAATATTGTATTTTTTTATAGCCAGAATTAAAAACCCCCCTATTTTCACTGACAGGCAATATATTGCAACCCCATTTTTGGGATATTAAATCCCCCAACATGAATCCACGTAATATAATATTGCCTTTCCAGTGAAGTCCCCGTGAGTTGATTTATTTCTCTGAATTGATTGTTTTTCATATTCATATGCTGCCATCATTGTCAAAGGGGAAGATTATTAGATATTAGAGTTGTTGGAATGTGTTGTTGTCATTGATGTCAACATATTCATGTGTTCTTGGCCTTTGATGTTGCAGAGAGTTGGTTAGGTTGGTATATTACAATTATGTTGATGTGGATTTAAGGATTCAGAGATTAGTATCCTCAGTTGATTCAGCATGAGTTTCAGTGTCCCGGAAGGTGATTTGATCAAATTATGTGGTCCAGTGTGATGGCTAGTTTTTCTGTTTGTTCTATATTGCAGAGTTATGATTTTCAGTTTGTATTGCTCTGGAATTGATTCATTACATTGAGAAGATTTGGGAGAGTGTTTGGGACATTCATGTGTGTTCTTAGTTTGAGTGGTTCATATTTTGAAACTTCACAAGCATATCTTTCAGTTTGTCAGTAAGCTATGTTGGTGTTATTGAGCTCCAGAGGGGAAATTATGATGATTTGAGTCATTGCGGTTGTTATGGTGGAATTTATATTAATTGTTGGTGTTTCTCCATCATTTTATATGTGTGTTGCTGGTCCGTATTGATCGTTGTGCACGTTATTGAATATTTTATTGCTCGGATGGTATCCTTCATGTTATATGACATTTTTGCTGACCCAATGATTCTTGTGTGTTGAGGATGGTCTTGGAAAAATATTTGGTGGTTTTGCGTGTTTGAGATTTTGACTTTGGTCCATGCCATGTCCTTGCTAACATTATATTGGTCCACATATTTATTTATGTATCATGTGATGTAATTTTGTAATTAGCTCTTATGAGTTGAGCCGACCTTGAAAGTAAGGTTGATGATCTATATAAATAAGTGATAATCATGTAGGTTATGTGTATGCATTCTTTGAGAGTGTTGTATGTGCGAACAAGTGAATTGATATTTTTGAAGTGTGAAGAAGAGCAGAGAAGAGTGTTGCAGTGTAGACAGTGTGCTTAACCAGAACTGTGATCAGGCATTTGGAGATGTTATTCTTTTCACTCATGTAATCCAGATTGTTGTCTAATCTTTGTAAGATAGTGAGGCTTTCTTAGGATTGTATCCCTTTGTTTTTTTTAGTAGTGAGCTCTAGGCAATATGCTTGAATTCATATGCATTCACTATTGTAATAATTACACATACTACTACAGAGTATTATCTTATTGTGGGTAGGTTCCCACCATGGTTTTTCCCTTAACCAAGTTTTCCATGTCAAAATATGTGTGTTATGTATGTTGTTGATGTGATGTTTATCTTTTTTTTGTTGTCCTTAATCTAATATGAAGTTGAGGTTAATTTGTTTAAGTTTGGTGAAAGCTAATTCACTGCCACCCTCTCAATTTTCTTACATTGTTGTTACCAACAATTATAATAATCCTTTACTTAGGATGATGTAATACTTGATGAAAAGGACTATATTATTTTGATATAATAGAATGATGTATTATTGTAGACACCTAAAAATGGTCAACGCTTGCGGAATCATACTTTAACATTTGCGCATTGCCTTATTTTAGGGTTTTTGTGTCACATTAACATTTCTCCTATGTCATGCACTTGGTTTTTATCATTTGCGAACATCGAATCCTTCTTTTGCGTTCTTCATTTATCGCTTTCAAATTAGGTCTTGTCGATAGCAATCTTCAGTCATGATTTTGGTCGATCTTTCTCCTTGTCAATATTATCATATTGCGATCGATTTCGTCATCGATCCTTGTCCTTTTCAATCATGTCAATTTGGATCAATTTGTCATTGTTCCTCGGTGCATTTATCAATCAAATCATTTATTAATTAAAAATCATGATCGAATCGACATCAAATCAATCTTACATCAAGACCTAATTGTCATCCTTGCATTTGTAATTCATCTTCCAAGGTTTTATGATTTATTCATTTAATCTTGTTTGGCATTTTCCCTCCAGGTTAAATAAATTATTTATTTATCCTAAGTCTTCTCATTGCAATTAAATGTTCATTTAATTGGCTAATAATTCCTCTTTTATGAATTAATTAATAAATGAAAATCAATCAATCCTTGCATAGAAATTTGTCATAAATTGTCATAATTGACAATCAATCAATCCTTGCATAGAAATTTGTCATAAATTGTCATAGATTGTCATAAATCCTTGCATAGCAATTTGTCATACACATGTCATAATTTTTCTATTCTTGATTTGAATTTCCATTTGAATCACTATCATGCTAATTTGTTCATTTGGATGAATTTCTTCAATCAAATCCCCTGATTCTCAATCCCTAATCAGATTATCGAATTTTTAATCAATCACGCTTCGAGTACTTTTGAGCAATTTTCTTACCTACTTGCTTTCAATCATGTGTGTGCACTTGTAGGTGAGATCCACAACCAAACTATTTGAAGAGGAAAGAAGAACAATGGAGCCGCATGAAGGAAGCATTCATATCCACATATGGTTTGCATAGTATTTACTTTTGAATGTTTTATCTTTATGTCTTTATTGAGTGTGTTTAGGATAGATCATTGCAATGAGCTTTCATGATTGAGCTAATGATTAGTATGTTTATAATGTTTGTGATGATTTCCTATTTCCTATGCTACAATTATATTATAGTAATTGTGAGATTTTGCCAACATCAAGAGGCAATGGAAAGAACAAATAAGAGAGAACAAAATAGATGATAGAAATAAACTGTATTCTATCAAGATGAAAAATATGATCAACTGGATCATTAAGCATTCGTTACATACAATGAATATGAGCCTGCTTATATAGGCAAGGCTATATGGATATGTGAGCACAGAAACATGACATGTGGCTCAATAAGAAATAAGGGTAGGTAGGAAATAGGTGTGGGTAGGTAGGAGAAACAATATAATAGTCCACATGAGGTGGATCACCCACTGAATGTGGAGTGTAACAACAAGATCAACACCATAAAAGGTGGAAATTCTCCTACACACACTATCCCAATGTGGCACAAACACCCAAGTGTCTCATACCCAAACTACTATGAAATGCATTTCCTAAGTAAACTTAAGTAAGTGTAATAATATCCAAGATGAATAATTATTTACACCAACACCCCCCCTTAAGTGCAACTTAGGGGAATGCACTTAAGTCTACAACGCAACTAAGCAAAGCAAGATGGGTCTCGGCTACTAGGCCATGTTAGGTACCCATGTACAAATGCAAATGCATAAAAACCAATGCAATGAAATCTCTCACAAAGTGGAGAAAGAGAGAAAAACCCAATGGGAAAAAACCCTCCCCCAAAAGAGAGATGAAAAACATACAAGAGAACTCTCATAGAAGAATGTGAGGAACAAAACCCAATGTGAGGAAAAAGTCCCCCCCATATGAGAGAAGAAGAGAAGCTAGGAAGCCCCCCATCAATGTGGAATCTGCACCAATGATAGAAGCTCGATGTATGAAGAAACTGCTCCACGAACGTCAAACAATATTCCTCCCCTTAGGAAGAAACAAAACCAAAGGTGTATCCATGAAGTCTCCCCAATCATGAAGGGAAGATGTATGAAAAAAACTCATGATGAATGGAATCTCTGAAAACTGCTCAAGTGTCCCATGTCGATGCTGAAAGATACCCCCTCCAAAGGTGGTAAACTATGCCACACTGCTGAAAAAGGCACTCCAAGATCTATTGGAGATGGATGTAGAACATGTCCCAAAGACTCACATGTCTCCTCAAAAAATAAAGAGACCTGCTCCAATTGTTGTACATAAGTATCCACAATCATGTCAACCTCGAAAGAATGATCATGTAGAGAATGAACAAGAGAGTCAGAGTGTTCCCTCGCAACAATCAAAAAAGGATCATCTTCATCAAAGCGAAGATGAATGTCATGAATGATGTCTCCCAAATCTGCAATGTAGGATTCCACAAACAAACCTGCAATGTCTATGAAGTAATCATCCCATGAATCTGAAGCTGGAAGACAATGAATATCCTGCTGCACTGAATCACATGAAGGCAAAACTATCGCACTATCTGCATCATCAGGTGCAATAGGTGATGCGATATCAATATGAGGAGATGAAATACAAGACTCAAGAATGGGGTCACATTTGAGAATTCCCATGTTCAAGTGCCCAAAGTTCTCCTCAAAAACTGAACCATCACAAGAAGTGTGATCATCATGTGTAGAATCATCAAATGTGAAATCATCATCATCAACAAAATCTGAAAATGAGTATAATCGAGATGCATGATGAACTACCCCATTCGCAATGATAGCTCTAGTCTCCAAGTCTCTAATGAAAACTAACTCAGGTGTGAACTCCACAACTCTCTTAGTTGCGCCATGTGTGATTTGATAGATAGAAAGGAGATTGTTTGTCAAGTGGGGTACACACAACACATCATTGAAGGAGTTATCCCCAATGTCAATAGATCCTTTTCCAATCACATCCATGTATGTATGATTGCCCATCAAAATCTGTGGCATGGTGCAAGGCTCAAATGTAGAGAACATAGACTGCGAAGATGCCATATGATGAGAAGCCCATGAATCTAGAAGCCATCTTTTTGAATTGTGACTAATAGTAGCACATAGAGATTTTCCTTTTCTTGTTCCAAAAGAGTGAGTCTTCCCACTTATAGAAGCCATGAATGCTTGCCCCTTTCTTTTTGAATGTGAGGAAGTGTAAGTTGGTGAATCATCCTTCTTGTAGACATTAGGCAAATCAATGTTATTCTTTTTGATGATATGTGTGAGCTCATCAATCTTCTTAGAATGGCAATGACGCTCCTCATGACCAACCTTTTTACAATAGGCACAAGTAGGTCTCTCCCTCTTTTGTGAGTTATCTCTCTTGGAAGAGGATGAATCTCCTTGTTGTGGATAAGATGGTGCTTTGTCCTTAGGCTTTGATTTCCATTTCTTCTTATTT
This sequence comes from Cryptomeria japonica, assembly GCF_030272615.1. Classification (NCBI taxonomy): domain Eukaryota; kingdom Viridiplantae; phylum Streptophyta; class Pinopsida; order Cupressales; family Cupressaceae; genus Cryptomeria; species Cryptomeria japonica. Next base: position 216,975,325 of record NC_081407.1, on the reverse strand, counting down.
GAGTTGTCCTTTCCTTGATTTCCTTTGTTCCTTTGATTTGCCACTAATGCTTGAGACTTAGAAGCCTTAAGAATGCCCATGCTTATCAATTTAGTTTGTTCCATCATCAACATTTCATTGAAAGCATCAAATGTAGGCATTGTGTAGCTTGAACCCATTGTCATCCTATGGGTTTGGAAACTAGAAACAAATGCTGCATATTCTTGTGGAAGCTTGCCCATCAAGTTGAAGATCAATTGAGTATCCTTCTTATCAATGCCACAATCTTTGAGTTGTGCCCTCAACTCAATTGCCTTGGTGACATAATCTTGTATAGTATCAAAGTTCTTGGGATCCAATATGGTGAGATCACTATCAATTTGATATCCCCTAATCTCATCAACTTGACCATACAAGTCTTGAAACTTTTTCCAAGCATCCTTGATTAGAGTACACTTCTCAATATGATAAATGAGATCCTTTGATATATACTTTCTTAAGGTACTAATTGCCATGATATATTTAGTGAGCCAATCCAAGTGACCAACTGGATCAACCTTAGGATCAGTGGGAGCAACAATAGTTCCATCAATGTAATGAGTTAGTCCTTTTTCCATAAGTTTACTCTATGCATCAATTTTCCAAGTAGCATAATTATGAGGAGTTAAGAGAGGAAACTTAGAAGAACCCATAGCAGCAAAAAGGAAGGAACACAAGAGCACAAAAGCACAATAGACACCCCCCCCCCCAATTAACTCAATCAAAGTACCCCCCAAAAATGATGATTTTGGCACTTTATATTTAGTGTGTGTACAATAGGCCACTTGCAAAACAAGGCTAAGTGGACTTCTGATTTCAATTTACAACTTCTCAAAATGAGATCTAAGAGACTTCAACAAATACTGCTAGTGATCTAAACTGAGATCCAAGCAAAATGCAAGTACCAAATATGCTAAAAATGGCCAAATACTGAAAGTACTATTTCTACTTAAAATCACTACAAACAGATGGCATATTATGAATGTAGATTAAAAAATATGCAGTTTCAAAAAAAACGGCACTTGAAAAGGAGTCCATATGAGCCCAAACGAAGCCTCCAAAGTTGTAAAAATCGGGATTTCGTGATTTCCGAAAAAACTATATCCGAAAATCAAAAAAATTCTGCACCACTGTACAGACCCGAAATTTTACCCCAAAACAAAAAAAATTGCTCGAAAAAACAAGTCCGAATGAGTGAGATATCGCTATTTGAAAAATGCCTGCAAAATTATAAATTCTGGAAAATTTTCACTGTAGCGTCAAACTTCAAATGCCTCTAGATTTGGCCTCCGAAGTCTGATTTGGATGAAACAAAAAGCAAAACTGACTTTCTTGGACTTCCTCAATCCAATGATAACCTCAGATTTGACCCATTAAGCTTCAATAATAACCTACAATAGAAAACTCCAAAATACACAATACCAAATAGCATCAATTTCTCTCAATTAGCAAATTAATGACATTATAATGGCTCTGATACCATGTGAGATTTTGCCAAGATCAAGAGGCAATGGAAAGCACAAATAAGAGAGAACAAAATAGATGATAGAAATAAACTGTATTCTATCAAGATGAAAAATATGATCAACTGGATCATTAAGCATTCGTTACATACAATGAATATGAGCCTGCTTATATAGGCAAGGCTATATGGATATGTGATCACACAAGCATGACATGTGGCTCAATAAGAAATAAGGGTAGGTAGGAAATAGGTGTGGGTAGGTAGGAGAAACAATATAATAGTCCACATGAGGTGGATCACCCACTGAATGTGAAGTGTAACAACAAGATCAACACCATAAAAGGTGGAAATTCTCCTACACACACTATCCCAATGTGGCAGAAACACCCAAGTGTCTCATACCCAAACTACTATGAAATGCATTTCCTAAGTAAACTTAAGTAAGTGTAATAATATCCAAGATGAATAATTATTTACACCAACAATAATGCATTTTTGTGTAATTACCTTATAAAGAAATATAGGTATTTTATGAATATCATTTTTGGTAGATTATAAATGTTATAATTATGTCTTTAATACCACATTTTTCAATAAACAATTAGTCAACCTTGTGATCTTTTGATTTCCTTTTTTCTTTATCCTTTGTATCCCTATCCTCCTCGTTCCGTGTGCATCTCTTATTTACTCCTTAACCCCTCCCCTTCAAATAACCCCCTAAGTGAGCCTTTGTCTGCAATTTATTAATTTTTAATCTCTTGACACTCTCTCATCCTGATGATGGATCATAGAGTGTGATCTGAAACATTGATGCAAAAAAAAGATAGACAGTCAAATCCAGAAGCAACTTCATGATTTGATTATGGACTATGGAAATTTGATAAAATTAATAATTAGAATGTTTCTCAATTAAAGAACTAGTAGGTTGGCTACATAGTAGGGAATCTCTAAAAATCTAAGAATCACAATGTCTTGTTAAAATAACAAAAAAAATGAAGCAAAATCTAGTCTAAAATCAAAATCGATTAAAATAGCCACAAAGAATAAAAAAATAAAAAGATAAAGTAAACACGATTTGGATCCCAAAGAAAAAATAAATAATAAATCCATCAACCCTTCCAAAAGCTTCTCCCATGCTTAAATATATTTCATCTAAGAACAGTCCACCTTATAAGTATATTTTGATCCCTTACATCCCAAAATTTGGTGTCCAACATCCTCCATCATCCTCTAAGCTCATCATTATTCTCCATCCATGTTGGTTCCCCTAAATTTCATATCATTTTTCACCCCCAATCTCACCTCCTTGTTACTCTATCCAAATATATCCAGTACACTTGAGCCCCCATAATAACTCTTTAATGACCATCTATCATTAAATTTATAAATATTTGTCCTTTTTCCCCTTAATATCATGTCATTAAACCAAATCTAAATCTCATCCCTCCTCTCATTATCCTATCAACATATCTCCCCCTTTAGATCCATTTTGATCTTTGTATTTTCATTATTTGGATCCTCCTTTGTTTCCAATTCAAACAAACCTTAGACAAGCACAACTTGTAAGCAATAAGGTTCTACTAAACTATAATGATTATCATTAATGGTCTCCACTTTGATATAGAAAAAAGGTACTAGAGTCCTTCCTCATCTTTCACTAACCTCCATACCCATTTATCCTTCATCCACCATCTTATCCTCCATTCCCATCCATCTACTCCCTCCTCCTATAAAAAGGTAAATAAAAAAAAAAAAACAGAAATAATATGTCAAATAAAGAAAAAATAACAAATAGATGCATTGGGTGAGTACCATCATGAAAAATTGCTAAATAGGCATCATATATAATTCTATCATCCATTTCCACTCCTACTTTTTGGATAAAGCATCAACCATCTCCATATTATCTACTTTATTTCTCTCATAGTTTTTTAATCCCCTTGTCTTTGTTTCATCTTTGATAACTTGGATCTAGGGGAAACCTATCCCAACCTACTTTGGAAAATACAAATACTACTTTATTTGTAATATATTCACATCCACACAATACCTCTTGTGCATATGAAATCCATAAATATTTGTCTGCCTTCAACCATAAAGCTATCCCCCCTTAATCAAACCAACCCACCCTACCACACTTCATGAATTTGGTGTTGTTCTTCATAGTCATTTAAAAAATTCCGTACCCTGCATGTAATGAAACCATCTCATTCATTTTGGTTTGAATCCTCTATTTTTAATCCTCCATACACACCAATCCTTTCAACTATCCCTTTGTATTTTTTATAATATCTATACTCACACCTCATCCAAATCATGAGCCTCAACACCTCCATCATCATTCTCCTACTAAATAATCCTCTTCTCCATCCCAAAACTTCATTATATATGACATATCTTTATTGGTGCATGTTCTTCCTCCACCATCTAGTCCTTCAATATTGCCCACCCAAATCCATTAACCATACTTCCCCATCCATTCCCATCTACTTTATCATCCCTTGTCCTATAATCACATTTCCCATGTCAGTGGTATCATGTTGTAGGATACATGTGTGTCATCCAATTACATATCTATCAATGCTAAAATCTTCATCACATCTAAATGCTCCTAACAACTTAATACATAAGACACAACTGCATAATACTAATAAAACTAATAGAATTATCCAATCATTTGCCTATCCTTGTTGTAAGAATTTATTTAAATTCAATCATCATCATTGAGATGTATGATACCCAATCCTTATTCTTTCCTCTAGATGTATTATTTTCACATCAACAACACTCTCCATCATCTAATTATTCAATCTTTTCTTTATAGTTTCGTCAGGGAAACAACATTATATTTTTTTCATGATTTATTTCTTGTATATGTGTATTGCCATTTTTCTTATATCTATATTGATCCTCATATCCTTCTTACCACTACAATATCATAGTATTTCATATCGTGTTGCCATATGGAGTAGGATTACTTGTGACTTGTTTTCTTATGTGCAAGATGCATTATCAACCTAGACTTTTATACCCTAGTGTATAAAGCATAGTGCTATATAAAATAACAATTTCTTAGTCTAGTTTAGCATAACAGATATTCTTTCATCGCCTCCACCCCTAATCCATTATCTCATCATCCTCCTATTGTTTGTTCCCTAAGATCTTTTATCCCATCTATCTTTCATCTCTTCATTCATTTTGAGAGCACATCCATGTTCTCCTAAATTGTAAGTCATTTTAAGGAGGAATCATCAACTTACAATCTTTCCTCCCACTCACTCTGTCTTTGAATGACTAGGACATCCAATCATTTTGCTTCTTAATCCGACTAGCTTTATTATTTAGCAAAACAATGTTATTTTACAACACCATTTTAAAGAGAAGCCAAATATTAATATTTGACATTGAAACATTATTATTACAACTAATTACCTTACAATTTCCTAATTAAATAAATATCTAGTTCTCTAATTACCTATCTAGTTTTATTTTTTTTACTAATTTTATATTAATAAAATCATTCTTTCTATACTATTCATTTCTATGCACTTGATCTCATTTGTAATGCAAAATGACTTTAATCAACATTTTTGTAATGTCCACCTTAAGTATGTAAATCTAAATGTTTATTTACTTCAATTCCGCATCCCTTCTCCAAAAAATAAATAATTACACCTATTTATTTCATTTTTTTTTCCAGATACATTTTTTTAATAGGTTAAAATTAATTATCTCGCTAAGCCCCAACTTGCACACACTAATCTTAATTAAATTCCATCAAATCTTATAGATCCCCACATGTTAAGATAGCTATGACCTTTGTTCACAAGTCATGATTCCTTTGTACATGGCATGGACCTAGGCCTTGATACTATCTCACATAGGAAGAAGGAAATGCTCATCTCCATTGAAGTACTCCAATGTACCTTCATTTCCATCTCATCCCTCCACTTACTCAAAGGGGATTCTCCACTATAGATTGCTCTTTAATATTGCTCTCTTCACCATCCACTAACAAAGTGAGAACACTTGTTGTCCTCTCATCTTCTCCTAAGTTCCTAAACATCTTTGAGCTCAACCACAATGACTTTGTGCATCAAATATTTTTCCTAACTCTTTATGCTTAATCTAATTGTTACATTAGATTAACATAATTTAAATTTATTTTTCTTGTTTATGTCATGCCCATAATTTTCACTTGTGAACATAACACAATTTAACCTTTTTTACTTTTTATTTTAAATAGGAAAAACAACAATTTCTATTGACTTCTACCCTCATCTTGAATGATATGGCATCTCACAATTAAACAATTAACTTTTATTAATTTATATAATATTAAAAATAATGCATTTATTTTTTTAATAAATATGAGCGTCAGATTTCATTAATTAGAAAATAGAGTAGTAGTAGATATTAAAAAAAAAATCCAGAAACAGAAAGCAAATAACAACAAATTTTGAATTTTGAAAAATATTTAAGTTTCCAATTAAAAAAGCTAACTCAGTGTTATAGAAAAGCAAATGTAGGAGGAGTTCATGGCTTGAAGGCGGCTATTTAAGTAGTACAGATAACTGAAGTGATTGGTGAAAGATTAAGACAATCTTATTAAAAAGACATCATGTCTTCCCACCAAAACAGATCCTGATCGTCCTGCAAAAGTATGAAGTCATCGCTACGCTGTACTAAGTCCTGGGTAAAATCGAGTGTAGTTCCTGCTTCACTACCACTCATGTGACGCACAAGATTAGCCTGGGTATTGAGGAGCTCAGCTTGTGTGTTTTCCAGTTGTGATTGCAGCTCTATTACTTTCTTCTGTAGCCGACAAACTGCACCACTGGAGCCGTAAATTGGATCATACTTTCTCGCACTTGCTTCAAATACCAAGCTGTTTACAGTATCTTCTCTCTTCTCAACCGGAATATCCTGTATTTACAGAACAACATAAAAATGCTCAAAGATTAAATTAGGGTTTTTACGTTTTGTTGCAGTAAATACTAAAGACTACTATAGTTGTTATAAACTGAGAAAACGAATATCAATAGAGGAGTATCTGAAAAACAATTTGTTTACAGTACCTTGAGGATTTTGACAATCTTGCTTGTCCCAAATAAGCTGTGTACAAGTAAAAACTTTTGAGGATCGTTTGGTGGGAAATAGGGAGCAAGTGGGCAATTATCTCCACATTTTTTTCGTTGAATCCTGCAGGGTGCGCAAGGATATACAATCCCACAAATCTCCTTTGCTTTCTGTTCCATCTGAAATTGAACAGGAGAAGAAAAATTTATGAAGGTTTAAAGAGTAAATCTGGGAGAGCAGAGAGTCTTGTAAACTAAGGAACAGATAAATAGATTATATAGATGATAGCGCTGACTGGCTATTCTAAGACATTATGACGTTGTGTTTACAGGTGTAAAGTGAACATTTTCCTCATGTTGAATTGTAAATTTTTTAGGGTTTTTGTTATAAGTGGAATAATGTATAGAGTCTATAAAGATCAATTTTTATCAAACGTATAAATTTGGGATGTTCTAAATGAATGTTGTAAAGTAGCAGGTGCAAACAGATAGGTAGTAATCATACTTTTATTTATTTTCTTCTTATAGATGAAATAATTTATAGAGTCTTTAAAGATGAACTTTTATCAAACGTATAAATTTGGGATGTTTTAAATGAATGTTGTAATGTATAGAGTCTTTATAGAATGACAGATAGGTAATAATCATACCTTTATTTTTTTTCATTCTCTTTTATGTTTTTTATACAATTTTAGATTTTTAAGATGTTCAATTGACAAGTTTTTATATGCAAATTAAAAGATAATAGTCAAATTTGTCATAAGTTTTAAATTTTAAAAATATAATTAAATTATTTATATAATTAAATTTAAGAAACATAATTGAACTTACAACTCCATCTCAAAAAATTCAATTTACAAAAATAAATATTAAATTTAAAATCAATTAATTTATACAATTGAAATACGAAACAAAGAAAACAAATATACATTTTTCGTCCATTTTTTATATAATTCTACAACTTTTGAGTTCACGTTTATTTGTCCAAAAATATGGTGATTTAAATCTTTCAGAATTCTTTTACCGTGTGTCAGAAATTTAACTTTATCTTGTTTTTCTATATTGATTAGGATGATGTCCATTCCTTCACACTTTCCAACTTTTCCCCTTACTATTTAATGTCCGACAAAACAGCAGGTTGTGGGCCGCACTAAACTTTCCTCACATGGCTTTGTTTGTCCTTCTTGTTTTCTTTTCTGAAAGACTGTATTTAGGACATATCTTTCTTTTTATCACAATTCATTATTTTTTTATTTTTCCACAATTTGTAATCAGTTAAAAAGCTTAATGTTTATAGATGAAAATAATCATTTTTTCTAATAAATATAAATTCTTAATATAAAATCAATGTATTTAATTAGTTAACAAGATTAAGAATGCCTTTGAAATTATCTTTATTTTTCAAGAATAAGTTCTAAAGATTAATACTTATATTGTAAATCACCAATATATGGTTCATATTCTTTTGTCTAGTCTTTTGTTGATGTAGTTTGGTTATTTACCACTTAGTTGTCTAAAGTTTTGAATTGGTACACAAATAAATACACAAATAGGTTTTTCCTCAATAAGATCGTTACATCACACATTCAAATAAGAAAACTTATAAATCAAGAATAAGCATCCAAATCATGTCATGGTTTATTCAATATACAATTGTTTAAATTTTAAATTTCTAGGTAGGTATATCATAGAGGATAATGTTTATACATCACAAGCTATTTGCATTAATCTATTTTTTTTAGTTCCTTAACAAAAAGTCATCTAATATGTTATCCATCCACAAATGGATATAGAATTCGTAATTTTTTATGGTATTCAATATATTACTAGATTGAAAAGTAAAAAATAAAATTTGTGGTTTTCTTTATAAGCAAAAGAAAAAACATATTCCCCACAATGTTTTTAATTACAAAATGAATAGGTTTTGAAGGGACCCGAAACCCTTTAACAAAGATCTACATAAAAAAGTTGCCTTGAATGAAACTATTAAAATTGCAGCCCAAAGACAACAAAAGACCAACAAAAAACAAAAAGCTAGCAAAGAGACGACAGAAAGGAAGAAGCTAGTACAATTTTTTTAGAGCCTCTGTAGTCTTAGTTTCTAGCTAAGTCGTGGTTAGAGCAATTTTATTAAGATCCTAAATTTCTTGGTTGGTGGATTTCTTGTTCAAATTAGCTTTGGTTGTTTTACAAGGCCCAACCGTTTCCTCCTGTTTTTGGTCCAAGGCATCCACATCCACAATAATACCTTCCTAATGAAGGGATTCAAGCTTTCCAACCATGGTGTTTATATTCTCGGCAGAAATCTTCATCACTTTATGGCTGTAGGTGACCAAATATATCAATTTTTCATTGACTTTGTGGAACTTGTTCTCCATCTGACTCAATCTACCCTCAAACTATTTCTTAAGTTTATCCTCCAATTGTGAAATTTTGCTATCATAGTCTTTCTTCATCTCACTTACCGTACCCACCGTTTTCTGAATGAAATCCACAATTGACTTTCTTTGGTGCACCATCCATTATTTTGTAGTTTGGATATCTTGTTTTCTATTAATTGCTTGAAGTTTCACATTGATGTCCTTAATTTCATAGAAAACCCATTTAAGCATCCTAAAGTTATCCACAACAGCATCGCGGCCATGGACAAGACATTATTAGAGTTCTCCCTTTCTAGACTGAGAAAGGATGAGTTAGCATTGAGATCCTTTGATAAGGGGGGTCTATCACTCCCTAGAATATTGTCATCCATTATTGTTGGCATTAGGTGACATTCACTCAATTCTAGCACTATGGTGCTTTATTAAATTTTTTTAACTAATCAGATAACTTAATTTGTATTCCTTTTAATAGGCATGTAGAGTGCAACTTGGATGTTCCACATGAGGAAGGGGGATACACATTTAATTATTATTATCTGAATGACATGGAAAATTTGTCAAAGGTGGCAATGAGAAGATAAAGTGTGATATCTCTTATTCTACATGCCTTTACTTCAAATGCATTGATGACATCTATGGTGGATTTCAATGACATCTATAGTGGATTCCCATGATAGCATGCAAGAGAAATAATAAAAAATGTAAGAGTATATTTTTATAAAAGTATATAACATATCCTTAGATCATTATGCCCTAATGACTTGTGATAATCCTATCTAGGAATTCCCTTTCTAGATTATATCCATTTACTAAGCTCCTTCAGAAATATTTATTACAGAGAAATGGAACCAAGAATTACTTTTATTAAATTTTATCAAGAAGAGGCGCATGCCTACATCCCCAACTAAGGATGCCAAAATAAACAATAAAATAAAAGCCCTTTTTTTGTCCTCCTCCTTTGTACAATGATGATTTACAACCATACATGTATGTTGCCAATATAGTTGTGTTTTCATAGATGTCAAACTTGTTTGGTGTCACTTGTGATTGATGTCAAACTTGTTTGCTCTTGTCATTGGTGTCACATGTGAAGATGAGTTTGTGTTTTTTGTGATTGTGTAAGAACAAGTTGCAATTGTTCAATTGTCTAGTTGTGGTATGTGGTCCAAAAATGAGTGTTCAAATGTTATTATGTTGTCTAGAGGTGATGTTGAGTTAGTATGAGGTATTTTTCGAAAGCTGATAGTATTGAAGGTTACAATATGAAGGAAAGACTATTTAAATTTCTTTTGCAAGAATTCTTTATGGTAGAACCCAAAAATTTTGAGTCAAAATTGCCTCATAATCCCCTTGTTTAAAATTTGGTTAGGTCCCAAGACCCCCTACAACCCTAAAACCAAGACTGCAATATCATATTTTAAGTTTAAGCCTTGTACTTTGTGTTTTGAGGATGATTGGCTATCAACAACTTTCAATTATTAGTTACAACCTTGAGGCATCTTATGTCATCTATTACCAACCCCTCCTACCTAGGAACTTGTTTACTTGCTTGACAATATTTTCTGTCTATGCATTTATTTTTTCCTAGGTCCTTCTTAGCAATATCAATGGTTGTCATTTCCCCATGACCCTTAGTCATGTCAGTGTTGTCAGTCCCTTGAGAGAATGCAAATTGTCTGATTCAGCAGTGGTCTCATTATAAGGTCACATGTTGGAGAAATTTACAAATGTTTCATTATACGAAGAAAAGAATACCAAGAAAATAATAGAATAATATTAAATTATGACACATATTGATGCAAAAGTATCCCCGGTTTATGAGAAATCTTGCATCAACCAAAAATATTTCCTTTTAGTTTGCTTCTTGTTCAGTTCCATGTGTAGTTTTTTGTGTTCCTACCGGTATGTCCTTGTGATTGATTTCTTTTCATTGTAGATCATATTTTCGGTTTCCAGGCTGGTTTATGTTATTTAATTCATATTTTCAGTTCATTTGGATTCTTTTCCGACATGATATTGCTTCTGGTTTGACTGTTTCTCAGTTCCAGACCAGTTTTGGGCTTATCGCTTGGAGATTCTTCTTTCCCGGAGTGGTTTCTTGGTGTATGGATCTATTTTGGGTCTTTCTTAATGTTCCTAAGTCCTTGGCCAATCTTCCTGTTGATCCACACTTCTTGGTAGTTCTTTTTCAGATAATTTTCTTTCATTCTTGGGGCCGACCTATTTACATGTTTAATTTTCCTGCATTGGTAAATGTAATCTTTTGTGGCCAACTTGGATATGCTCTAGAGGGTATATATATGGTATTATGTAATCATTTTTTAGGGTAGTAAACATTAGAATAAGGATTTAGATTCATGATTAGATATCTGGTCGACTTTGAGAGTTCCAGATGGATTGTATCTTACACGTTAGCCTGCATAATTGAATACTTCAAAACTTTCCAATCTAAAATGAGAAATAGAGAAAGGCTACCACAAAGTGTAGTAGACAAATATAACAAAGAAATTTGTTTTGTTATCAAAAGATATGAGACATGGATGGAGGCAGTACTCCCTAGGACTATTTGGGTGACTGAAATGGGATATGAAGTAGATCCTACCATCTTGGAGACATATGTCAAAGCTTTAATGGAAGCACAAAGAGAACCATTAGAAAAAGTCTTTGGTAGTGCTGAGACTATTGAAGGAGATGTAAATTTGTTGAAGAAAAGGAAGAAAAGAGAAAAATTCATTAGAGATTCTTCTAAGAAAGTTAAGGAAATCAAGGAAAATGTAATGAACATTAGTGGCATATTGGCTAGTGAACTTGAAGGACTTCTACCAGAGGCACATATCTCACCGGTTGGCACATCTTCTAGAATCGACACTGAGAAACTAGCAGAGTTTAAAAGAGTTGAAAGCAGGAAGAGACAACCCTCACCGATACCCTCTCATTCACTTAAGAGAGCAAGGACTTTGAGGAAGAAACAATAGGCAGTAAGGGGACCACTCAAGAAACTCACACCAAAGAAGAAACAACAACCTGTTACCTCTTCTTTGAATGAATTATTGAATGAGATAACTATTAGCATATCCACACTCCAATGAGACATTGTATGTGATTGAAGGTTTTGTCATTGATGGCAACCTTACAATCCTATGGCACCGACAAGGCATTACATCGGCAAGTTAGTGCACCGGCAACAACGATCAGACTCTACACTAGCACTCAGGACACCGACACTGACACAGAGAAAGGAAGTATACCAGCACAGAGGTCAACAAGATTTTGTTATATTATATTTTGTTTATTATTGTAAAAACTTTGTAAGCCGACTTGGCATGTTGTAAAATGACTCTTATATATAAAAGAGATCATTGTAGACATTTTGGTAGTAAGGAAAAAAGTGAAGGAAGTGATGTATGCGAAATATAGGGTAAAGGGTTTATGGAAGAAGCAGAGCAACAATCGGTATTGAATCAAGTATTATAGATGCTATTGTAAAGCAGTACAAGATACTGGATTTGTATAATCCACATTGTAAGTCAGTGAGACTTCCCATTTGAGCAGTGAGCTCTAGGCAGTTGGCCTTCCTGCATGTGCAGGCCCCTATTGTAAGTAATATTCTCTTATTGGCCAGTAAGTGGATATTGTGGGTCACAAATCCCACCGAGGTTTTTCCCACACTAGGTTTCCTCGTTAAATCCTTGTGTCATGGTGTGGTTTTCATGTGGATGTTTTTAGTTCTATTTATTGCATTATTTCTTGCATACTGGTACACTGCTATAATATATTCTGCATGTTTTAAGATGAAGCAACTTGAAGGAGCTATTTCAGACTATGATGCAGAGAATTTGAAAAATATCAAACTAGAAGATGATTTAAGGGCAGCTCAGGATATCATTCAGGCACTTCAAGAGAATCTTACTGTTGCAAGAAATAAGAGAAGAGAACTTTGTGAAAAGATGGAAAATGAGAATGAGGAAAAGGAATCACTTAATGATCAGATAAGCAAGCTGAAACTAGAAAACATGACAATAAAGAATAAGATGCAGGATATGACTATGAGATTTTGTAAAGAGATTGAGGATAGGAAGAAGAATGAAGAAGAATTGACCAGAAGACTAAGTGATGTAGCAAATGAGAACACAAGACTTAGCTATGAAAAAGACATGTTGAAGACAGATTTGATGCACACTCAAAATGACTCCAATGAACTGATGAGACAGAAAGAGGTTTTAGAAAGAGAACTAGAAACTGCAAATCAACATAAAGAAAAATTCAAGAAAAGCTCAGAGGAACTTGGCACCTTGCTGAAGAATCAAAAACCTAAAGGTGACACTTCTGGAATTGGCTTTGAAGTTGGTGAAAGCTCCGGTACTGCAAATACTCAGGATCACAACAAACCAGTAAGACAACCTAATGCTTATAAATTCAATGGAAAATGATTTAACTGTAATAAGTATGGTCATAGAGAAAATGAATGTAGATCTAGAAATTATCAGAATATCAACACACCCACCGGTCAATGTTCAAAATGCAACAAAGTTGGTCACAACTCTGAAAATTGTAGAATGAATGTGAAATGTTATGTTTGTGGAAGATTTGGACATTTATCCAATCAATGCAGAACACAAACCGACATAGGTTATGGGAAATCTATTCAAAAGATTAATGTAACTTGTTATGCATGTAACAAGATTGGGCATATTGCAAAATTTTGTAGAAGTAAAGGATCACCGGTAGACAACAAAAGTTCTAGCATGAAAGGTAAAGAAAAGGTTGAAGAGGTTAAACAAGAATTCTCAAAACAATGGATTAGAAAAGCTGATCTAAATATTGGGAATACTCCTCCATTGGTAGAACCAATCCACGCTTCACCGGCAGGACAGAGTGATGCTTCATTGGCAGGATAGAGTGATGCTTCACCGACAAGACAGAGCAGTGCTCCATTGACAGGAAGTTCTTCATCTAATTGAAGAAAGTTTCCTTGAGGGTTTGGCAATCTAATGACACATGTGCTATTATTCCCTTGGTTAGAGATGAGAAGTTGGAAATTACTTATTACCGGCAAACAATGTTAAGCGAATACTTAACTAGCATGCATTTAATGTGGTAGATGGTGAAAAGACACTATAAATTTGAGGTTTTGGCTCCATTTCATTTCACTGAGATTTCAAACCTACGAAGAGTGCGAAGATTCTAAGCTAAAGCATTTCGAGCAAGAGGCAAGAACACTTCAAGCAATCATCCATCCTAAATGCAGTAAAAGGTATTTTATCATGGCATCCACCTCTGCAATTGAATATATAGCAAACCCTACTGTTGTCGAAGTTATAAAAAGACCTAGGCCCGTATTTCAATTAGTTCCCGAGATAGCAAAGAAAGATGATACCTTAGGTGCTTTTTCTCAAATTCCTAAGGGAGTTGTCTATGCTGAAGGCCCCAGAATTTACATTCAATGTAACGTTGAGGAACTAGGAGATGAAGAGATTAAAACCATGTTTAAAATTGTCATATGTGATGAATCCGGCAATGTAAAAGAAGAACACAAGATCATTGAAACCCTAGGATTTACAGAGATCCTTAGCATTCTTGAATTTCCCAAGGATGTGATTAGGATAGTCTTAAGCAGGGTGCATGGTGAATTTTTCTGGTTAGATGCAATTCACAAAATCACTAAGGAATCTATGAAAGATGTCACAGGGTTACCAACCACCAGTAAAGGTCCAAACAAAACTAAGAAGGTTTCCAATGACCTAGTTACTCAATTAACTGGTGCCACATCCAACAAAAGGTCCTTAAGAGTAAATGATGTAACAGATATTAATGTGAGATTTATCAGCATGATATTAGGATATAAAGCTACTCATGCAAATAGACTTAATTCAGTTTCAATTTTATGCATTAAGAGTTCTTATGATATGGTCATGGATAATGCAAAGATTGATGTATGTGAGTGGTTGAAGGATGAATTAATTGACAACATGGGCAAGATTAAGAAGGACAAGAAAGGAACTTTTAAATTTGGAAATCTATTAGTATGTCTGATGCTACATATAACCAAATAGGTTCCTGGTATAGGCTACAAAGAACTTGGATATGATATACTAGTAGGTAAATAGTTAACAGAATTATTCAACAATATGGGAGAAGATAAGGAAAACAATATCCATGATTTAGTTCAAGCACTAAAGGCCAAAATGAAGAAAAGAATCAGGTTATCACAAAAGATTATTGACAAATATAAGGATGAAATATGCTTTGTAATCAAGAAGGATGAGATCTAGATGGAAGCAGTCATCCCTAGGATTGTTTCGGTAACAAAGATGGGCTACGAAACAGATGATCATATAATTGAAACATATGCTAAATCACTTCTGGAAGCCCCTAAAGAAACTAAGGAAGAAATATTTGGTAGTGCAGAAACTATTGAAAGCCAAATACAATCAAAGAAAAGACTGAAAAAGGTTGAGGCAGTTGTAAGGAAAGGTTCTAGGCAAGCAAAGGAGATCAAGGATAAAGTAATGGAACAAACCGGTATAACAGAGAATGAGTTAGTAGCTCTACAACCTGAAACTCACCTATCACCAATAGGCACATCTTCAGAGAATGACATGCCTGCAACTTTCAAAAGAGTTGTAACCCCTCACCGGCAACCACACCCTCACCTAGGAGGACAAGACAAAAACAACAAGCAGTGAGATCTCCAGTAAGAAAGGCTACACCAAAGAAGAAGAAATTGACACCCAAGAAGAAGAAGAGGATAAATAAGGACTTGGCCCCTCTTGACATACTGTTGAATGAAATTATAGAGGATGGGAAGCAGAAGAATATAGAGAAACTATATGACACTCTAACAGCTGATGAAATAGAACAAGTAGAAAACAGTGTTATATTGCATATGGATATGTATAAGAATTTTTTTATGGAAGTAGTAAATGAAGTACCAGATGAACTATTTAAAAGACTGGAAGCAAGAAGACAAGCAGTAGTAGAACTTGACAAGAAAATAAAGATAGAAAAGCTACTTGCTATATATCCAGTGAATTCACCCAAAGAAATTGATGACTTAATTGCTGAAGCCAACCGGTCAGTATTTTCTACTGCACACCGGCACATTGCTTTAATGGTTGGAAGAGTTAATGAGGTGACTGAGGAGACAGAAAATGCATGGGACATTTTCCTAGTGGAAAAAGAAAAACAAGAAGAATACATGAGTCACAAACCTATAAAGGTATATCAGAAAGAAAGAGACAAGGGTAAAGGTAAAGTTGGTGGACCACCCAGTATCAAGGTTAAAGACAACTTACCCCCACCTCCTTTTATTACTCCACCGGTAAAAACAATAGCTACAAAAGATCAAGTGACAGTTGAAAGTATGGATGTAGAGGATGTCAATCCTAATCCTAAAGTCTTATACATAGTGGATGTTGATACTCAAAAGATCAACATTGTGGTAGACAAAGATACAATTGATAAGACTGACATGGCTAGTGAGCCTCCGGTAGCTGAGAAAACTGATAACACACAGGAGAAACCGACAGATGACAAAGAGAAAAAGGTAGAAACTCAGACTCAGACGATGCAACAAATAGAGCAAAAGGCTCCTGAATAGGAATAGCAACAAAAACAGGAACAGGTTCATAAGGAAACAGTGCCACCAGCTACTGGAAAAGTAGAAAAACCATTGCTTAAGGAAATGCAAACACAAACAAACCTACCAGAGGTCAATACAAGCTTGGTTACTTCCATTGGCGGTACTCAGAATGTTGGTTCATCATTAGGCTACAAATCAACTAATGTGACTAAGGTACTCTTGGATTCAATTAAAAAGATAACAGATTGCAGCTCACGAGCTTATAAGGCAATTGATGACACCATACCAATTTTGAAGGTAATTGCTCCTAACTGTAATATAGACAATAAAGATTCTTTAGGAAAACTTGATACCTTGTGTAAATATATCACAGAGAACATTGAGAAAATAAAGAAAGAGACATTGAAGGACAAAGTAGAAATTGAAAAACAAAGATTCTTTGATGAGCAGATAAAGAAGTGTACTAGAGATTTTGACACACTTCTACCGAAACTGTGTAATTTATTAAAAGAGTACAAAACTTTGTACAAAGACACCTGTAAGACAAACCTTTTAACTGTAGATATAAATAAGAAGATGAGCAAGGTATAGGATGAAATCAATAAACTTGCAGATAATTTTGTTAACTCACCTGATACATTATCAGTTTTTGCACAGAAGATAACAAATTTTGAGGAAGAATTACTTAAATTGGAAAGAGAAAAAGAGAGAATAGTGAATAAGGCAAAGCATCTGAGATTAAAACTAAGTCCAAGATTGGACTATTTAGCATCATTATAGAAGGAAGTATCTGAGGCACTAATACAGGGATAGGAAACACCGGCAGAGCATTTGTAGCATCTCACCGGTACAGCTAAAAGAACAGAGAAAACAATAAAAGATAGTAAAAAGTTTATGGAGAGTATAAACTTGATTTTAGTGGATCCATTTCAAATTGTAACTACCCAGTTACAAGGGTTGAAACTACAAACTCTACTAACATCTTGACAACCTTTGTCATTGATGCCAAAGGGGGAGTAGCGAGATGAGAAAATTCAACATCACAGGAATCATATGCTCAGGGGGAGCACACACATTTTTGGTAACATTTTTGGACTTCACATTTTTGGATACACTTTTGAAATTTCTCATGAGTGTTGCCATCAATGCCAAAGGGGGAGATTGTTGGCATATGCACACTCCAATGAGACATTGTATGTGATTGAAGGTTTTGTCATTGATGGCAACCTTACAATCCTATGGCACCGGTAAGGCATTACACCGGCAAGTTAGTGCACCGGCATCAATGATCAGACTCTACACTGGCACTTAGGACACTAACACCGGCACAGAGAAAGGAAGTATACCGGCACAGAGGCCAACAGGATTTTGTTATATTATATTTTGTTTATTATTGTAAAAACTTTGTAAGCCGACTTGGCATGTTGTAAAATGACTCTTATATATAAAAGAGATCATTGTAGACATTTTGGTAGTACGGAAAAAAGTGAAGGAAGTGATGTATGCAAAATATTAAGGAAGACCTCTTATGTGAAATATAGGGTAAAGGGTTTATGTAAGAAGCAGAGTAGCAACCAGTACTGAATCAGGCATTATAGATGTTATTGTAAAGCAGTACAAGATACTGGATTTGTATAATCCACATTGTAAGTCAGTGAGACTTCCCATTTGAGCAGTGAGCTCTAGGCAGTTGGCCTTCCTGCATGTGCAGGCCCATATTGTAAGTAATATTCTCTTATTGGCCAGTAAGTGGATATTGTGGGTCACAAATCCCACTGAGGTTTTTCCCACACTAGGTTTCCTCGTTAAACCCTTGTGTCATGGTGTGCTTTTCATGTGGATGTTTTTAATTCTATTTATTGCATTATTTCTTGCATACTAGTACACTATTATAATATATTTTACATGTTTTAAGATAAGAAATTTTGTACACCGGTTAGATACTGATTCACCCCCCCCCCCCGCCTCAGTATCTGTGGGAATCCTAACAATAACCGATGATGGAAATTTGGCTAATGTGCACAAACTGTATAACACATTTAATGATTCTGACAAGGAAAACATTGAGAACAATATAATTTTACATTTGGACATATATAAATAGGTTTTAATTGAAGTTGTGGATTAATTACCTAATGAACTCTATAGGAGATTGGAAGCAAAAAGGATAACAGTGATGGAATTACATAAGAAACTGAAATTTGAAAAACTTCTAGCTGTACATTCTGTCAATTCAAAGGAGGAAATTGATGAATTAATTAATGAGGCTAACCGATCTATTTTTGCCAGTGGACACCGACAAGTAAGTTTAATGGCAAGAAGAGTAAAAGATATTATAGATGAAACTGCAGATAATTGGGATATATTTTTTGAGGAGAAGGAAAAACAAGAGGAAATGAACCAACCAAAAAAGACATTTAAAGTGTATCAGAAGGACAAAGACAATGGAAAAGGAAAAAATTGCGGTATTCCAAACATCAAGATTACTGACAATCTATCGCCACGACCTTTGGATAATGCACCAGTACACACAGATGATCCACTGGTTATTGACACTAAAGGTGTTAAACATGATGACACAAATCCAAAATCTGAGATACTCTTTACCATGAAAGTGGATACTAAGGAAGTAAATATTGTTGTGAATAAGGATAGTTTAGAGGCTAAGGAAGACAATGTTGATAGTGGCAAAATGGCTGAGAAACTGGTAGAAACTATTGAAGTTGAGATCCCAACCCAAACAGAACAACCATCAGATACTAGAGAACCTACTGAAGGTAAAGATGTTGGCACAGGGCCACCGGAGACAGAGATACGGGCAATTGAAATTTTAGGAAAACAATCTGAGGCAGAGGTACACACTTAAACAGAGAAACCGATAATCACTGAGACATCAAAACAGACTGAGAAACCTTAGCAAGTTGAGATGCAAGCCCAGACTGATCCACCAGAGGAAAACACAAGTAAAATGGTTACAAATGATGGAAATAAAGAAGTAATAAAGGTTATTGGTTAGACATCTGTCACATCAGCAAGTGAATTTAGACCTACCAATGTTACAAAGGTACTTTTGGATTCAATCAAAAAGATAACTCATTGCAATGCATTGACCTACAAGGCAATTGATAACACTGTACCAATTCTTAAATTATTTGCACCAAATTGTAACATAGATCATATTAAGGATTCTTTAGGTAAATTGGACACATTGTCCAAATTTATTGTTGACAATGTAATAACCATTGACAAAGTAAATGAGGACACAATAAAGAAGAGAGTTGAAAAAGAGAAGGAAAAATTCTTTGATCACACCATAAAGAAGTGTACAGAACACTTGAATAAATTATTACCGACATTGAACTCTACAATTTTGGAGTAGAATCAGCTATACAAGGAAACATGCAAACCTCACCTTCTAACAGCGGACATAGACAAGAAGATCAGTAAAACACAGAAAGAAATTGATGACATAGTTGATAACATAATTGGTTCATCCAGTCACATATCAATTTTTGAGCAAGCAATGGCAGTTTTTGAGGAAAAATTAGAGAAACTTGAGAAAGAAAAGGCAAGGATAAGGTCTAATGCCCGAGAACTTTAAAAAAAACTTTGTCCCAAGTTGGACAATCTTATTTCTCAGAGAATATAAATATCTAAGGCATTACTTCAAGGAGAACGATCACCAGAAGATCACATGCATTATCTCACCGGCACAATCCAATAGACTGAGGCAACCTTGAATGACAACAAAAGGTTTATGCAGAGTCTAAATCTAGTTTTGGCAGATATCTTTCAAATAGTAACTAACCAGTTAAAGACTTTGAGCTGAAATTTTTGCACTTGTTTGACTATTTTTGACAACCTTTGTCATTGATGTCAAAGGGGGAGTAGTGGAGAGAAAAATTGCTTATTCAAAGGAGACCATTTGCTCAGGACCACATCTTTTTGGAAACTTTTTGGACTTCAGCTTTTGGAACAATTTTCAGATTTTTCTCATGAGTTTTTGGACCAATTGATGTTGTCATTGATGGCAGCCAACTGAAAATCACCTGGAAACCCACCGGTAGTTACCGGCACCGGCAATAGACTTCTACATACACTGGCAGGCACTTCACTGGAAGCAGCAACAATGCATATCAGCACTCAAGCCGACATAGAATAAACTTTTGTTTATTGTTTTATAACGTAATTATCTCTTGTATAAGCCAACATGACATATTTTAAAAGACTCATATATGTATGAGATCTTATAAGTCATTTTGACATGATGTATGAGAGAGAGAGTATTGATGATATTTTTTTATAAGGTGATATAGTTGATAGCGAAGGTTTTGGTCATAGACTGAGCTTAAACCGATATTGAACCTGGCATAGGTGATGCTGATCTAAAGCAATACATTGTATTGGATTTTGATAATCCATTTTGTAAGTCAATGAGACTTCCATTTTGTAGTTGAGCAGTGAGCTCTAGGCTACTAGCCTTCCTGCATATGTAGGCCTCTCATTGTAAGTAATATTTATTCATTGGCTAGTGAGTGAATATTGTGGGTCACAAATCCCATCGAGGTTTTTCCCACATTGGGTTTCCTCGTTAATATTTTTTGTTATGGTGTGTTCTCTATGTCATCTTTGTTATTATTAATTGCTACATTAATTGTTATTTACCAGTACACTGTCTTTGGATACCCCTCTTAGTGTCTTTGGGGCTGTCATGTATTCTAACGGCTTCAATGTCACTTTATCAAATATGATGTCACATGAACATGCTTTTTGTTGAGGTATCCAAAAAGGCCTAAAAAAGGTGAGACTGAGAGTTGTGCACTATGTCACATTTTATTATTTCCCTAATCTAGCATTACATGATGTGCTTGTTTTTAGATCTATGGAATACATTTCTTTGAATTATGGATAGTCATCATCAACACTAAAAACTTTAAAGTCCTAATTATTGCTTCAATATTGTTAAAAATATTGGACAATAGATCAACAAATGACATAATGTAGCTATTGGAACATACACAACTACTAGGTCATTTCCTCTATACCTTAGCACTTATTATCTTTCTATTTACTTTTTTTCCTTACTTTGATGCTCTTTAAAATCATTCCACAAAATTTTAAAATTCTTCTTTTGTTGTAAATTATCTAATTTCATTTAATACTTAAGGCATCCCTATGATATTTGCACTACCATCCATTCTAGAAGTCACATAAAGAACTGTGGTAGAGATGATATCATGGACAATGGAACCATTTTTTTGAATACATATACATATACATGTGTATGTATTTATATAATGTTTTTGCATATCCTTATTTCCATATGTTTTTTCCATTTATTTATTTATTTTTTTCTTTTCTTTAACCTTAATTTCCATGCATAACCTCTTTATTATTGTTTTCCCATTTTAATTATTTTTTGAAAGTTTTCTCACAAAAAATTGCTTTTACTTTTTTTAAAATTTTATTTGCACACGCACATGCGCACACATAGTTAATTTTTAACTTTTTAATTTTTGTTATTTCTTTTTCTTTTGTTTTTTCTTATTTTCTTTATTTTATCTTTTTATATGGACTTAACCTTTTTTAATTATAATTTATTTTCCTTATATACATAGGTATACATATGAGGTAAAATAAATTAATTTATATATCATTATTTTTATTAGTCATATGTTCTTTTTCTTATAGACATTTGTAGAAAATATAATGTTTTATATATTTTTAGATTCATATTCTTTTATATATTTTAATAATTTATTATTTTATTCTTCTCTTTTTGTATTTATTGATTGTTATTGTTTTCCTTTTTATTTTATTGATTTTCTTTATTTTATGTTATTTATTCTTCCATGTCCTCCTAAAAATAGGAAGAGGTATTCTTTTTTCTTATTTCTTACTTTATTTTGTTTCTTCTCACTTTTTTACTTTTCATTAGTTAATCTTAGAATTTTTTAACTTCAATTTTCTTTTCTTTTTTTTATTTTTCTTTAGTTATTCTTTTTTGTCTCTCAGTTGCTCTTTAGTCCTTGTCTTGTTTTTGTTTGTGTTGCCTTGTTTTTTGTGTAACAAACCTCCTCTCTCATTTTTTAGGTTTTTACTTTTGAAAAATGTGGTAAAAATTTACTCAGAACAAAGTAGAAAGCATAGAATAAGAACCCAAGGTCCAACAAATAATAATAAACAAGAAAGAATAGGTTCCAAAAGGAACACCAAATAAGGACAACTACTCACTCTTATCCTCTTGAATTCACTTACTAAAGTTATCTAAGTACTTTGGGGACAAAGGTTCCCAATCATCTACATCCCCATTATCAAGATTTCTAGATGCCCATTTAGCCAGGCAATCTTCCACTCTATTCCATTCATGAGGAACATAATTGAATGAAATGAACTCCAATGAAGAGCATAAATCCAAAATTTTCTTAACCACAAATTCTAAATGTTGATTTTAGCCTTTTAGATTAATACAGTACTCAGAAAATAGAAATTTATCTAAATTTCCAGATTAATATTAATTTTTTTTGGTGTTTAGAAATTTCAAGAATTAAGCAAAGGTAGGGAAATGAATAGAATGAACACACAACACACAAGTATCCTAGGAAAACCTCCTAGGAGGAAAAAACCAGCAAGAAAGATCCTCAGATCTGATTATGCTTTAAACACAATGTTCTGATTACAGCACTTATCTCTGATTGCTATCCAAACATCAAGTTGCCAAGGTGATATAGAGTTATTCCCTAGCTGTAGATGACCAAGACATCCATCAACAAAAGATAACTTCAACAAGTTGAAGCAACATATGACTAAATGTTTGCAGTTCACCAAGGAGCAGATTCACCAAGTGTAGGAGGGCAAATCGCATTTAGGAGTAAAGCAGATCACATTGTATGAGATATGAATTGCTTTACTTCATTTTGAAGCACCCACATGTATATCTTCCTCTAGATGTAACACCTCTAAGTCGGCTAGCATAATTAAATTTGTTTATTAATTATTTCCTTAGCATGTTTTATGAAAGCCACATCAAGTGGAGTGAGGTATAGGGTCTGCCCTATTTGGAGGGTGGCGTGTGAGGGAAAAGGGCCCAACCCTAAAGGGTGGCATGTGAGGGAAAAGGGGCCCAACCCTAAAGGGTGGATTTCAATGTTGGCTTAGGCAATTGGAATCCGCTCTTCACCCTAATTAAAAACTAACACTCCCTCTTAATTAGGGAGAAGCGAATATAATCAGAATATCACTATCTTCCAGCTTGCACACAAGCAAAGAATGGATTACATAATCAGAACATAGTAGACTTCCATCTTGCACACAAGCATAGAATGGAATTACATAATCAGAGGTCTTCCATCTTGCACACAAGTAAAGATTGGAATTACATAACAAAAGATCTTTTCATCTTGCACACAAGCAAAGATTGAAGCCACCTTACTTTTCCCACAGAGGGTAGTGAGGATATTTTCTACCATCATACATTGCCCACAGAGGATGGTAACATGTATTCCTCGCTGAGAAGACTACCACCTTGCATTGCCTGTAGAGGGTGGTTGATGCAAAACAATGCATCAATGGGGCTGAGACTCCCTCTCAACCAAGGTCTCATTTTCTAAAATCCCAAGCCTTTCTCTAAAGTACACAAACTTCACCTTGGATAGAGGATTGGTAAGTATATCTACAACCTGATCATTAGTACTGACATACTTCAGCTAAATAGCACCTCTTGGCACCATATCTCGAATGAAGTGATAATGAGTTTCCACATGTTTTGACTTGTCATAAAACATTGGATTGACAGACATCTTGATACAACTTTGATTATCAGAATGTATAACTATAGGTACCCAAGGTTGTCCAAACAACCCAGCAAGAAGCTTACAAAGCCACATTGCTTCTCTAGAAGCAACACTTGTTGCAATATACTCGGCTTTAGTAGTACTTAATGCAATAGAGGATTGTTTTTTGCAAGCCCAAGAGATCAAAAGTGTTTTTCCTGTCTTTGACACTTCTAGCCCAATTTGCATCTGAATAACCTTCCAAGGTTATTGAAGTGTTAAGTGGATACTTCATCCCATAACCAACTATCCTCGCAAGTATCTTAGGATGTTCTTGGCTGCAACAAGATGAACATTCTTGGGCATGCTCATGAACTAGCTGAGAGCATTAACTGCATAGCATATGTCTAGTCTAGTGTCAACTAAATACATCAATGATCTAATCAACTACATGTACTCTGATGGATCTGCAAAATCATAGTTAGCTGCAGAAACACTTAACTTATTTAAGTTAGATTCTATAGGAGTAGACATAGGTTTACAATCCATCATTCTAAATCTTTTCAAAATATCAATAGTATACTTTCCTTGACTTAGAAAAATTTCGTTAGATCTTTGCCATACTTCTAGACCTATAAAATAATGCATTAGACCTAAGTCCTTCATTTCAAATTTTGAAGCTAATTCTTTCTTACATCTAATGATAAGTTCATCTTTACCAATAAGAAATAAATCATCCACATGTAGAACTAGAATTAGCATTTCATCATTGGATATCTTAAAGCAGATGTTAGAGTCAACATTATTTTTACAAAACCTTAAACTTAACAAGTACTTATCATTTCTTTCATACCAAGCATGAGGGGCCTGTTTGAGGCCATATAGAGCTTTCTTCAATCTCCACACATGAGTTTCTCTATCCTAAAGCTCATAACCCTTAGGTTGTTCAATATATACTTCTTCCTCAATGACACCATTAAGGAAGGTAGTCTTAACATCCTTTTGATGTAGCTTCCAACCTATAGCTACAACAATAACTAGTATAGTTCTAATAGAGGTATCTCTAGCAACAGGAGCAAATGTTTCTTCATAGTCTATGCCTTCCTTTTGAGAAAAACCATGAGCTACAAATCTAGCCTTATATTTTTCAATACTACCATCAACATTATGTTTAATTTTAAATAACCATTTAGAGGAAACAACAAATTTACCTTTGGGTATAGGCACAATGTCCCAAACATTATTCTTGATGATTGACTGATATTCTTCATCCATAGCAAGCTTCCAAGCATGATGGTTCAAGGCTTCTTCAACATTGCATGGCTCAGACCCAATGAGATTGCACATTAATGCAATGTAGTTGGAGAATACTTGAGGTCTCTTGGTTTCTTGGAAAGTGCCACTGGGAGCTGCAAATCTTTCAGCTTCTTGAATGGTGTTTCTTACCCAAAGTCGCCTCTTTTTGCTAACAACAATGTCACTAGGTATATTAGTGGGATTCATAGGCTTAGGTAGATCATTATGCTCTTCTTGAGGTGGAGGTTCAATGGGCTCCCTTTGAATCTTAGGGTTAGTATCAACATTCATATCTTGATTGTCATCAACTTCATCAATAACAAGAGAACCTTTTGATTTCTTAAAGGCAATATCTTCTTCAAAAGTAACATCCCTACTTACCTCAACATACCTTTGACTTGGAATATAGATCCTAAAGGCCTTGGAGAATTCATTATATCCAACTAGCATACCTTTCTTCTTGGAGGGCTCCAACTTGGTTCCCTTTTCCTTGGGCACATGAACATAAACAAGACTTCCAAACATTCTTAGGTGACTGATGTCAGGTTTGGATCCTATGAAGGTTGTAAAGTTCTAATGCCAATAGCTAACAAGATGAGAGGGAGGGTGAATCATACAAACCTAATCTTCCATAAAATCAACACATTCAACCTTGGTAACTTATACTTCAACAATATAACAAAAAACTGCTAAACATGCAAACTAATAAACACAAAATCATCATAACACATATAACACCTGATTTAATGTGGAAACCCAAATAGGGAAAAACCACTATGGGATTTCAGACCCATTAAGAAATATACTCTTCTAGAGTATGCTCGGTTAAAAGCAAATCCTGTTAAAGATTACAAACACATTGCTAGATGTGACCCAATTAAGGGATTTCCCTCAAATCTGTTAGGATCTTCACTTTGTTAGAAGTGACCTTGTCAAAGGATTTCAAACACTCATTTAGAATGTTACCTTGCTAGAGGGTTTACAAATAAGACTGTTAAGTCCACTCGGTTAAGAGATTTTCTATCACTTACAAAATAACAGTAATAAAAATATATCTGCAACTTCACATCTAAAATGCTAAAGCAGATTCTTATTTTCTCAAAACAATCTTGTCATAGGACTTATCTTGTCCCTCTGCTGGGCTCCTTACTTTGTTATTCAAACAAGTCTTCAAGCTTTTATGCTTAGTAATCACTATGTAGCATCCATGTGCTTACACTTGCCTACATAAATTGTTTATCAACAATTTCTTATTTATAAACAATTTGCTAACCGCTTAATCTCCTTGATCAAATTTCCCATGATCAATCTTAGCCATCAGAACTTCAATCTTGACTAGGTTCAATGCATCCTTTGATCTGAAAATGTTTTACGTTGCCTAGGAACTTGCATTCCTTTCTTGGAACTTGCACAAGGTTATTTTGGTTCAATCTAAGCTATAGATCTTCCTGCCAATCTTCCATTGCCATATATCCTTAACAAACTTCATGTGCAGCATACCAATCATTTATACATCTCCGGCTAATCATTGTCCTTCATTAAATAATGCTTGTATTCATCCAATATGATCTATCATAACTTGGTTACAACTCGGTAGACATTTCGCCTTCATTAACCGATATCGATAACCTTAGGTTTTACCGACTAGGTTCCTTAGTGTTTACCGACTAGGTTCTTTGCTTAGTGACATAGTATAGTATTAACCTTACAATCAACAACATATGTAGGATATCAAAACAATATAAAAATCATGATCTCATCATTGTCTAACTCAGTAATAGTTGCCCATTGAATAACTTATTTCTCCCCTTTCTTATCACATTCTTTTTGTGTCACTTACCGACATCTTAATTCTCTTCAAATCAATCTTCTCAAGATATGGCAACATCATACTGAATTAGATAATCAATTTCTTGACATCAATGACAAAATAATGTTATAAAGATAGTTATCATCCTTTTTCAGTTATATCAATAATCTTCAACAACCTTCTCAATATCCTTATTGAATATCAACAATCTCCTTCTATTGAAATGCCAACAATCTCCCCCTTTGGCATTGATGGCAAAACCAACAATTAAATGGTAATACCAACAAGATATTCAAATTGATTCAGATTCAGATTGTTGTTAGACTTCTCCTGTTATCCTTGAGTTGTTAAAAATCATCTGAAGTCTTCTCCCTTTTTCATTAGGCTTCTGAGCTGTTGACTTGTATTAAGTCTTCTCCCCCTATCATTAGTCTTCCGTTATCTTCTTCATTTAGGATTTTACCATTTAGTCTTCTCCCCCTTTGACAACAATGCCAAAAAGTAAAAGAACTAAATCATGATTTCTTCCTCTGTGAAGTGATTTACCTTGCTGTATATCATCTCAGTCTCGGTCAGAGCAACTTGTCTCTATTCACTATTTATTGCACACCTTTAGAAAACCTTCTAAAGTGCGTAAATCAGCATCAATTCACACATAATATTCTATAGATTCCTTAATTTGATGCTTTCACTGAACTCTATGAGTGAGTAGAAGATAGGGGTAGGACCCCTAACTTGCTTCTAAGATACTTAAAAGTGTCCCTTGGCAGTGGCTTAGTGAAGATGTCTGCTAATTGCTCCTTTGAATTGATATATTCCAGCACAACTTTCTTCTCTTGAACTTCTTCTCTGAGATAATGATACTTTATAGAGATATTCTTTGTCTTAGAGTGCATTACCGGATACTTTGAAATGTCAATGGCACTAGTATTATCAAGAATATAGTTACTGGCTCAGTAACTTTCTCATTTATACCTTCCAACAGTTGTTTGATCCATGCTATATTTGTGCAATTCAATGCCACAGCAACATATTCAGCTTCTGTTATTGACTGTGAAATACATCCTTATTTCTTACTAAGCCAACTTACTAGTCTTTCTCCCAAAAAGAAAGCTCCACCACTTGTGCTTTTCCTGTCATCTATGTTGCCTACCCAATCAACATTAGTATAAACTTTTAAATCAAAATCATTCCTATTTTCATATACTAAGCCATAATCTTCAGTGCCTCTCAGGTATCTGAAAATTCTCTTGATTGCTGTCATATGGGTTTCCTTGGGATCTGCAAAAAATCTTGCAACAATACCTAATGCATGTGCTATATCCGGTCTACTATGCACAACATATTGCAACTTCCCAATCATAGATCGGTAAAGTGTCTCATCAATAGATGTTAATTCATCATTCTTTGATAGTTTACAATTAGTAGTCATAGGAGTACTTACTGGTTTAGAATCCTCCATTCCATATTTCTTCAAGATTTCCTTTATGTACTTGGATTGAGTAATGAAAATCTCATCTTTCATTTGCAGTATCTGTAAACCTATTAAATACTTTATCTCATCGATTAATGACATCTCAAATTCTTTGCTCATTTCATTTCCAAAGTTCTTGCATAAGGAGTCATTATCACAAAAAATAATATCATCAACAAATATGGCTGAGATCAGTATTCCATTGTCCTCATCATTCTTCATGTACATGTTGTTGTTTTCACTTGTCCTTATAAAACCAATCTTGATCAAATAAGAGTGCAGTCTTTCATACCATGCTCTAGGTGCTTGTTTCAGACCATATAAAGCTTTGTTTAATTTACATACCTGATCTTTACTCTTATCTTCAACAAATCCTTTAGGTTGTTTAATATAAACTTCCTCTTCTAGTATACCATTCAAAAATGCAGATTTAACATCCATTTGATATACCTTAAAATTTTTGAAAGCAACATATGCCAACAATATTTTTACTCCCTCAAGTCTAGCCATAGGTGCAAAGGTCTCACCATAATCTATTCCTTCTTCTTGAGCATAACCTTTGCAAACTAATCTTGCTTTGTTGTGAATGACCTCACCTTTTTCATTTAGCTTGTTTCTAAAAATCCACTTTGTACCGATTATATTTTTGTCCTTCGGTCTTGGGATCAGTGTCCATGTCTCATTTTTCTTGATTTGATCAATCTCTTCTGTCATAGCATTTACCCAATCTTCACTGTTAAATACGTCTTTTACTATTCTCAATTCAAATTCAGATATCAAACATGTGTTCTGTCTCAGTTTGTTCCTTGTCATCACTGGATCATCCTTATCTCCTATAATTTGACTTGATGCATGATGTCTTTTGACATATTTGGCTAATATAGGCTCAGTAGGTTCTGTATGGTCTTCTTCATCACTCGGTAACTAGACATTATCTTCATTTTCTTCAGCAGCTTTCTCAGTAGGACTTCTCGATTGAACATAAATAAATTCTTCATAATCTTCTAGTTCTTTGGAATTTCCTTCATCATTTCTTTCTACAAATTTATCAATTTTCACATTTGCACTTTCTACTATTTTGTTAGATGATTTGATCAGACATTTAAATGCTTCACTTCTAGAAGAATAACCAACAAATGTTCCTTCTTCACTTTTCTGATCAAACTTTCCATTCTGTGTCATCTTTGTGAACATAGCATCTACTTCCAAAGATTTTAAAATAACTTACATTAGGTTTCTTGTCATACCAAATCTCATATGGTGTCTTCATAGTTCCTTTCTTCAATTGAACTTGGTTCAAGGTGTAAACTGCAGTGCTGATTGCTTCTCTCCAAAATGTTTGAGGTACCCATTTTTCTATCATCAGGGTTCTGGCACAATCTACAATTGATCTATTTCTTCTCTTGGCTATCCCATTTTGCTGAGTTGTTCTCGGTGGAGATACTTGTATTTTTATACCATGATCATTGCAGAATGAGTTAAATTCATCAAAAGTGAATTCTCCTCCTCTATCAAATCTAAGACATTTCAGTTGTCTTCCTATTTCATTTTCAACTCTTGCCTTGTACCATTTTAACATTTGAAAAGCTTCTGATTTTTCTTTTAAAAACATAATTGACATTATCCTTGAGTAATCATCCACAAATAATATGAAATATTTATCACCATAATAACTTTGAACTTTCATGGGACCACAAAGATCAATGTGTACTAGATCTAAAATTCCTTTAGAAGTGTAGGAATTACTTGTAAAGCTTGATCTTGTCATCTTACTCATGTAGCATCCTTGACATATAGCATTCTCAGGTTTTTCCAGACTCGGTATACCTCTTACTTGGTGCTTCTTGCTTATTTTGATCAGATTATCAAAATTTACATGACAAAACCTTTTATGTCATAACCAGGTATCATCTATCTTTGCATAAACACAATTGTTCCGAGTTGAGTCAAGATGAAATGTATTACCTCTTGTTTGTGTCCCGGTAGCAGCTAACTTTCCATGCTTGTCATGAACTTTGATAATTCCTTTCTGAAATTCTATTCGGAATCCTATATTGTTTAGTTGTGCTACACTCAACAAATTGTATTTCAATCCTTCAACCCAGTATACATCATCACATTTAGCATTGTCAAGAAGTGTTATAGATCCTTTACCTTTCAACATACATGGTTTATCATTACCAAATCTTACATAGCCTCCATCATAGTCTTCTAATTTGACAAACTTGTGTTTATCACCTGTCATGTGATGTGAGCATCCATTGTCTATGATCTAAGAATCATTATTATTTATTTGAGATATTAAGGATTTTTCTTCATACCTTTCTTCATTAGATCCATCTTTAATAGCCACATAAACAACTTGCTTAGTATCAGTTTCATCAGATTTATCATCGTTGGATTCCTCATCAGCTACTAGGCATGTCTTTTTGTCTCTCCTTCTGAAGTCTCGGTGTCCCCTGTATTGGTTGTCTTTCTACCTATTATCTTGGTATTCTCTCTTTTCACTAGATTCTTTGTCAGGATAGTTAGAAGCCATATGTCCTATTTTATCACAATTGAAACATTTTAAAGGTAGCTTTCCTTTATACTTACCTTTTCCATGTTCTTATGAAATATTTCACTTGCTCCATTGTGATTCCCTTCAGAATACTTACTCATTCTATCATTGTAATCATTAGATTCACCAATATGAAAAGAACTGAATGCAGATTCAACTTTGTTTACCGAAGACCCACTGTTATCAAAATTACTTAACTCAAATGCATGTAGCTTACCAATAGTAGCATCCAAAGAAACTGGCATGTTAGTTACAGACCTCAATTCATTGATTGCAGGGACTCGAATGGCATAAGAAGGTAGAAGGGTTCTCAACAACTTACTTGTTACATCCTTTTCTTCAATAGTTCCTCCTGCTCCTTTAATTTGATTGACAGTCTCCTTTAACCTTATACTGTATTAGGTTATGTTCTCACCTTCATTCATTCTCATGGATTCAAGTTGTCCTCTTAGACTATCTACTTTTTCTCTTTGAACATTTTCATCACCACCATACACAGATATGAGCTTAGTCCACATTGCTTTTGCATCATTGCAGTGTTCTAGATCATTAAACTCTGAGTCAGTCAATGCTGATGTTATTTCAATCATAGCTTGAATGTGTTCTTGTTTTTCCTTTATCTCTTCCAAGGACATCGGGTTGGTGCTTGGTGGTATTTAATCATTCTCCAAATAATATGTTGCATATTCTCCAATTCTTGATAAATGTAGCTTCATCCTTTTCTACCATGTGGAGAAACTTGACTTGTTCAGCTTTGGTGCATCCCTTTTATACATCTTCGGATCTTTGCCTCAAGTACCTTTAAACTTTTCTTCTGGAGTCCAAATCTCTGATACCAATTGTAAAGTTCTGATGCCAATAGCTAGGGGGGTGAATCATACAAACTTAATCTTCCATAAAATCAATAGATTCAACCTCGGTAACTTATACTTCAACAATATAACCAAAAACTGCTAAACATGCAAACTCATAAACACATAATCATCATAACACATATAACACTAGATTTAACATGGAAACCCAAATAGGGAAAAACCACTATGGGATTTCGGACCCACTAAGAAATGTACTCTTCTAGAGTATGCTCGGTTAAAATAAAATCCTATTAAAGATTACAAACACATTGCTAGATGTGACCCAATTAAGGGATTTCCCTCAAATCTGTTAGGATCTTCACTTTGTTAGAAGTGACCTTGTCAAAGGATTTCAAACACTCATTTAGAATGTTACCTTGCTAGAGGGTTTACAAATAAGACTGTTAAGTCCACTCGGTTAAGAGATTTTCTGTCACTTACAAAATAACAGTAATAAAAATATATCTGCAACTTCACATCTAAA
Source organism: Cryptomeria japonica (assembly GCF_030272615.1). Classification (NCBI taxonomy): domain Eukaryota; kingdom Viridiplantae; phylum Streptophyta; class Pinopsida; order Cupressales; family Cupressaceae; genus Cryptomeria; species Cryptomeria japonica. The sequence continues at coordinate 216,942,551 of NC_081407.1, read as the reverse complement.
ATGCTAAAGCAGATTCTTATTTGCTCAAAACAATCTTGTCATAGGACTTATCTTGTCCCTCTGTTGGACTCCTTACTCTGTTATTCAAATAGGTCTTCAAGCTTTTGTGCTCGGTAATCACTATGTAGCATCCTTGTGCTTACACTTTCCCACATACATTGTTTATCAACAATTTCTTATTTATAAACAATTTGCTAACCACTTAATGTCCTTTATCACATTTCCCATGATCAATCTTAGCCATCAGATCTTCAATCTTGACTAGGTTCAATTCATCCTTCGATCTGAAAATGTTTTACCTTGCCTAGGGACTTGCATTCCTTTCTTGGAACTTGCTAAAGGTTATTTGGGTTCAATCTGAGTTGTAGATCTCCCTGTTGATCTTCCATTGCCATAGATCCTTAACAAACTTCATGCGCGACATACCAATCATTTATACATCTCTAGCTAATCATTGTCCTTCATTAAATAATGCTCGTATTCATCCAATACGATCTATCATAACTTGGTTACAACTTGGTAAATAGTAAATTTTACTCGGTAGACATTCCACCTTCATTAACCTATATCGATAACCTTAGGTTTTACCGACTAGGTTCCTTAGGGTTTACTGACTAGGTTCTTTGCTCGGTAACATAGTATAGTATTAACCTTACAATCAACAACATATGTAGGATATCAAAACAATATAAACATCATGATCTCATCATTGTGTAACTCGGTAATAGTTGCCCATTGAATAACTTATTTCACCCCTTTCTTATCACATTCTTTCTATGTCACTTACTGAGATCTTAATTCTCTTCAAATCAATATTCTCAAGATATGGCAACATCATATTGAATGAAATAATCAATTTCTTGACATCAATGACAAAATAATGTTATAAAGATAGTTATCATCCTTTTTCAGTTATATCAATAATCTTCAACAACCTTCTCAATATCCTTAATGAATATCAACAATCTCCTTCTATTGAAATGCCAACAAAGGCTTCTTTAGGAGTCATATTCTTTAGAACATGGTGAGGACATCTATTCTGAATATATACCGATGTTATAGAGCCGCATCCCATAGAAATGTCTGCAAATGTTTGTCATGAATTATAGCCTTTGCAGCCTCAACAATTGTTCTATTCTTCGTTTCAGCAACTACATTTTGTTGATGATTGTATGGTACACAAAACTCCCTCTTAATTACCGTCTCAACACAAAAATCCTGAAAGCTACCAGAGCTATACTCACCTCCATTGTCATATCTTAAGCATTTAATTCTTTTACTAGAGGTGTTTTCAGCCAATGCCTTAAACTTTTTAAATCTACTTAAGACTTCATCAGATTCTTTAGATTTCAAGAAGCAGATCCAAGTTTTCGTAGAGAAATCATCTATGAAGATTACTTAATAAATAAATCCACTAGGAGATGCTATAGACATAGGACCACATAAATCAGAGTGAACAAGTTCTAGTTTATCTTTAGCTCTACTTTCACTTTTATGAAAAGGGATTTTAATATTTTTACCTATAGCACAACCTTTGCATGTATCATCATGAATTTGACTAATTTTAGGCATACCTTGATGAATAAATGATGAACAATTAGTACCAAACTGGTACTAAGAGAGGGGGGGGTGAATAAGTACAGGCTAAAATCACTTTTTCTAAACCGGCTTGAATGCAAACAGTGCACTTGACTAGCAATCACTAACATCGGTCTAAACTAGATTACGACCGGTTAAACACAATGAGATAGTGAAGGACCTAAACCGGTAATGCTTAGATTTCCACACAATCTAACGTCTTATTTCCACTTCACCCATATGCATACACTGGTATTCTACAATTAGAAATATAATAACCTGCTAGTTCAACATGATTTACCACTTGACAGAAAATAACAAAGCATCACATGAAAAGGCATCACACATGACACACATATTTTTCACATGGAAACCCAACTGGGAAAAACCACGGTGGGGATGAATACCCACAAGTTGTTCTTTGAACCCTTTTGGAGTCCGCTTTGTTAGGAGCCCGGTCCGGTTAAAGACTATTACAATAGGTTTTGTTAGGAACCGATCCTACAAGGAATCACCCAGTTAAGGGATGGATAAATACCCGGTTAAGGGTTAAACCTTGTTAAAGGTTACCTTGTTAGAGGATTTCAAGAACTCAATGACTTTGAGTCACCCTGTTAAATGATTTACAACAAGCTGGTTAAAGCTACCCTATTAAGGGATTTTCTAACTATTGAAGTGGTTAGAGATCAATAGGTAGTACAATGATCTGGTAATAGTACTCAATGCCAATGTAGATCCACTTCAGTTTCTTCCTTCTGCAATCACACTCTGTAGGTATCTATTCACTTATTTGGTTTGGCAAGAATCACATATCTCTACTCTTAGATACACACACAACATTTCCCAATAACTTCAACATGAAAAACAACATCGACCTTATAGGAAACAGATAGGTCAGTAGCATAAACCCTAAACCCTAAACATTTAGGTTAAGAAATTCAGTCAGTTCAATCTTGACCATTTAACACAATTCATTGAATACAAGAGTCTTGAACAGATCTCAAGACATTCTCCATTGTTCATTTTTCACCGCTTCTTGGAGGCTGATAACCCATCACATGTTCTCCATCGTTTACAGAGACTTTGCACATTCCTGAGGTAGATAGGATCAGTCTCCTTCATGCAAGATCCTTCATGTGCACAAGGCTGACGTGGCAACACAATCTACTCTTCATTACAATGCTAACTCATCACATGAATTCATCGGTTGAATTACACAGGCTTGGAACACTTCAATCGAAAACCCTGAAGCTAAGACTACCAACCAATAGTCATACCATATGAAACCTTGATACAAAACATTTCATATACTAGTTCTCATTCCAACATACCGGTTCACTTGGACAGACATACCGCTTCACTTTTTCACATATACCGGTTCACTACATCATATCAGTTCTTTTATAAGTTGCTTACTTCAATATACCGGCTCACTCTTTAGCTTCACTCTTCAGCATATTCACAAATACTGGTTCACTACATCATACCGGTTCTTTTATAAGTTGTTTACTTCAATATACTCATTCACTCTTTAGCTTCACTCTTCAACATATTGACATCAATGACAATCATGCATCATCATGTCATCAAACTCTGTACATATGCCAACAATCTCCCCCTTTGGCATTGATGGTAATATACAAAGATATCTCTTTGCTTCACATCTTCTCCCCCAATACTACAGATATCTTCTCCACTTCACATCTTCTCCCCCTTTGACAACAATGCCAAAGTGGAGGCATAAACATCTATGTTCTACTATTCTGCTCCCCCTGAGGAGTAGCATCTGTCAACACACCAATCCTGAAAAAAGGATATATCAATGTAAGACTTGACTGATGTGGAGCACACACCTTTAGTTGACCTCTTGAAGGGGTGGCACCCCTAATTCACCTCTCAAATAGGTAAAAGTAGCCTTTGGTAGAGGCTTGGTGAATATGTCTACTAACTGCTCCTTACTGGAAACATGTTCTAATGCAACCTCCTTGTTCTGAACCTTTTCCCTCAAGAAATGATACGTGAGTTCAAAGTGCTTGGTTCTAGCATGTAAAACCAGATTCTTGGAGATGTTAATTGCACTTGTATTGTCACAGAATATACTTACCGATCCAGATATAGGAACTTTGAAGCCATTTTATACATGCTTCATCCAAATAGTCTGGGTGCAGTTCATAAAAGTTGCAACATACTCCACTTTTGTTGTAGACTGAGAGATACAACTCTACTTTCTACTCATCCATGAGACCAGTCTATCACCGAGAAAGAATGCACCACTAGTTGTGCTCTTCCGATCATCCACATTACCAACCATATCAACATTTGTAAACACTCTCAGGTCGAAATCATTATTGTATGGATACCATAATCCATAATCAATAGTTCCCTTCAGATATCTAAGAATCCGCTTGACTGCAACCAAGTGGGATTCTCTTGGGCTTTACTAGAACCGTGCAGTAATGCCCACTACATGTGCAATGTCTGGTCTTCTATGTACTACATAATGTAACTTACCAATCATTGATCGGTATTCCTTCTCATTTACCAATGCTGAGTTATCCTCTTTTGATAATTTACAACTGGTCACCATTGGTGTACTAACCGATTTGTTGTCTTCCATGCCAAAGGTCTTCAATACCTCTTTTACATACTTGGACTGAGTGATAAAGATTCTATCTTTCATTTGTTGAATCTGTAATCCAATGAAGAACTTAATCTCCCCTATGAGTGACATCTCAAATTCCTTCTTCATTTCATCTACAAAGTCATGGCTCATCTTGTCATCTCCACCAAAGATTATGTCTTCAAGAAATACTTCACAGATCAAAATCTGATCTCCTTCTGATTTCAACTAGATATTTCTATCTTCACTTGTTCTTTCAAATCCAATCTTCACAGGATGGGAGTGCAAGAATTCATACCATTCTCTAGGTGTCTACTTTAGTCCATACAAGGCTTTATGTATCCTACACACCATGTCACTGTCTTCTGATAGGGAAAACCCATATGGTTTCTCTATATACACCTCTTCAAGTACTCCATTTAGGAATGTAGATTTTACATACATTTGATATACTTTGAATCCCTTAAAGACTGCATATGCAAGAAGCATACGAACTCCTTACAATCTGGCTACATGATCAAAGGTTTCTCCATAGTCTTCTCCTTCTTCTTGGGCATATCTTTTACACACCAGTCTAGCTTTATTTCTTACCATTGTGCCATCTTCATTCAGCTTATTTCTCAAAACCCATTTGGTGCCAATGATATTTTTATACTCCAGTCTAGGTACCAAAGACCATGTACCATTCTTTTCTATTTGGTCAAGTTCCTCTTCCATTGCCTTGATCCAGTCTTCATCTTTATGTGCCTCTTTAAATGATTTAGGCTCAAATTCAGAGATCATACAAGAATTTTCTTTGACCTTTCTTCTTGTAAGAATTCTTGTATCCTTATCTCCTATGATCTGCCTTGGATCATGATTCAGCTTAACATACCTAGGTATGATCTTGATTGATTCCTCTTACTTTTCTTCTTCATCCTTATTTTCATCAGCATCAGCATCTACTGGTGTAGGAACATATTTACTAGTACTGGGTTGTTTTGCAACCAGTTCCCAAAAGCTTACTACAGGTTCATCTCCTACTTGCTCACTGTCGGTTTCCTCAGGTTTCTCAGAGGTTTCATCAACTCTAACATTAATGCTTTCAACAATTTTTTGAGTCCTACTGTTAAAACACTTGAGAGCTTTACTCTTGGTGGAATACCCTAGGAATATTCCCTCATCACATTTAGCATCAAACTTTCTCTGATGTTCACTCCTCTTGATATAAGATTTGCTACCAAAAACTCTCAAGTAGCTTACCACTGGTGTCTTACCGGTCCAATACTCATAAGGTGTTTTATCCTTACCCTTTTTGATGAGTACCCAATTCATTGTGTAGACTGCAGTGCTCACTGCTTCTTTCCAAAAGGTGTGAGCAACCTTCCCTTGGACCAACATAGTTCTAGCAGCTCCAACCACAGTCTAATTGTTCCTCTCTACTAGGCCATTTTGTTGTGGAGTCTGGGGGGCAAATAGTTTCCTCTTGATGCCATTCTCTTCATAGTATTTGTTGAATTCACCGGAAGTGAATTCTCCACCTTGATCAGTTCTAAGACATTTGATTCTCTTACCACTTTCTCTTTCTACCAGTGCTCTGAAGGCTTTGAACTTTCCAAAGGCTTCAAACTTGTCCTTCAAGAATGTGACCCACACCATTCTTGAGCAATCATCAATAAGAATCATAAAATACCCATCTCCCTGAACACTCCTAGTTTTCACAGGACCACACAAATCAGTATGCACAAGATCAAGTAAATTGTCTGCAGTGAAAGATTTACCTTTGAAGGTTGAGGAAGACATTTTCCCCAGTTGACACTCTCTGCATAAAGGATTTTCTGGTTTGGTCAGCATAAGAAATCATCTAACTACCCTGATCTTACTGGCCTTCACTATGTTATCAAAATTTACATGGCAGAGTCTCCTATGCCATATCCAGCTATCATCAAACTTAGCCATAAGATGTACTGATATTTGCATTCAGCCGAAATAGGTTACCTTTGGCCTGCATACCGGTGGCCATCAATTCACCATTATTTCTTTTGATTTTGCACACTCTCTTTTTGAATTCCAGAGTGAGTCCATTATCATTCAGCTAAGCAACACTCAAAAGGTTGTGTCTGAGACCTTCTACCCAATACACATTATCAACATTGCTTTTTCCATTTAGAGAGATAGACCCTCTACCTTTTACAATACATGGTGCATTATTCCCAAAATGGACCACACCACCATCATACTCTTCCAGAGATAGAAACTTACTTCAGTCACCAGTCATATGGTGAGAACACCCATTGTCAGTGATCCACTCATTGGAATTATCAAAGTGGGAGACAAGAGCCTTCTTGTCTGACACATCTTCCTTGATAGCCACAAACACAATATCTTCACTTTCTTCATCTTCTGATTCCTCATCAGTGACACCTTCATCAATTGCTACAAAATAGTTTCTCTGGTTTCCTCCTTTGAAATTTTTGACCCTCTCTAGTTTTTCCTTATTATCACCATTAGGGTAGTTTACAGTAATGTGTCCTATTTGGTTACAAGAAAAGCATTTCAAAGGAAGCTTACCTCTATATTTACTGGTTCCCTTAGGAAGTCTCTTGGCAAGAAGAGCTTCAAATTCTATTAGGATCTCCTCATCATCCATTTCTCTGCCTTGTCTTGGTTCACAACTGGTACTTGCTTCTTTTCCCTTTTTGGATGGTGCAACAGATGCTCTAAAGGCTGATTCAGTCTTCTAAATACTACCATCATAATTATTTAGCTCATAATTTGTCAACTTTGCAATGATGTTGTCCAAGGATACCTGTGTCTTGTCTATAGACCTAAACTCTTGAATAGTAGCAACCCTTATTGCATAGATCGGTAATAAGGATCTTAGAACTTTACTAACAACAGTGGAATCTTCTATTTTACCATCCACACTCTTGATATCTCCTACAACCATTTTGATTCTTATTCCATATTGTTGAACGGTGTCTCCTTCAACCATCTGCATGTCTTCAAACTTTCCCCTAAGACTTTCTTCATTAGCTTATTTTACATGCTCATCACCACCATAGATATTCTCAAGCACATCTCATACTTCTTTGAGATTATCTTTATCCAAAACATCAATAAACTCAAAGTCAAATAAACGGCTGATTAGGGTTTCCATGACTTGCCCATTCTCTTGAATCTCTCTCTTTTGATCGTTGGCGAGTGTACCGGTAGGGATTACATAAGCATTATCAACATAGCTCCATTGTTGAGCACCCATGCTTCTGATGTATATCTTCATTCTATCCTTCCATATTTTAAAATTATCTCTATTGAACTTTGGACCTTCCCTCTTCATCATTAGACTAGGATCTTTCCCTCAAGTAGTTAAGCTTACAACACAGAGGACCTAGAGGACACTCCGATACCAATTGATGAATAGTTATGACCAAACCAGTACTGAGAGTGGGGGGGTGAATCAGTATAGGCTAAAATCACTTTTTCTAAATCGGTTTGAATGCAAACAGTGCACTTGACCCGCAATCACTAACACTGGTCTAAACCAGATTACTACAGGTTAAACATAGTGAGATGGTGAAGGACCTAAACCGGTAACACTTAGCTTTCCAAACAATCTAACATCTTAATTCCACTTCACCCATATGCATACACTAGTATTCTACAATAAGAAATATAATAACTTGCTAGTTCAACATGATTTACCACTTGACATAAAATAACAAAGCATCACATGAAAAGGTATGACACATGACACACATATTTTTCACATGGAAACCCAACTGGGAAAAACCATGGTGGGGATGAATACCCACAAGTTGTTCTTTGAACCCTTTTCGAGTCCACTCTGTTAGGAACCTAGTCTGGTTAAAGACTGTTACAATAGGTTCTGTTAGGAACCGATCCTGCTAGGGATCACCTAGTTAAGGGATGGATAAATACCTGGTTAAGGGTTAAACCCTATTAAAGGTTACCCTTTTAGAGGATTTCAAGAACTCAATGACTTTGAGTCACCTTGTTAAAGGATTTACAGCAAGCTGGTTAAAGCTACCCTATTAAGGGATTTTCCAACTATTGAAGTGGTTAGAGATCAACAGGTATTACAATGATCTGGTAATAGCACTCAATGCTAATGCAGATCTTCTTCAGTTCCTTCCTTCTACAATCACACTCTGTATGTATCTATTCACTTATCTGGTCTAGCAAGAATCATGTATCTCTTCTCTTAGATACACACACAACATTTGCCATCAACTTCAACATGAAAAACAACATCGACCTTAGAGGAAATAGATAGGTCGATAGCATAAACCCTAAACCCTAAACATTTAGGTTAATCAATTCATTTGGTTCAATCGTGACCATTGAACACTTTGCATTGAATACAAAAGTCTTGAACAGATCTCAAGACATTCTCCATCATTTGTTTTTCACCACTTCTTGGAGGCTGATAACCCATCATGCATTCTCCACTATTTACAGAGACTTCACACATTCCTGAGGTAGATAGGATTAATCTCCTTCATGGAATATCCTTCACGCGCACAAGGTTGATGTGGCAACATAATCTATTCTTCATTACAATGCTAACTCATCACATGACTTCATCGATTGAATTACATAGGCTTGTAACACTTGAATCGAAAACCCTGAAGCTAATACTACCAACCGGTAGTCATACCATATGAAACCTTGATACAAAACATTCCATATACCGGTTCACTTGGATAGACATATCGCTTCACTTTTTCACATATACCGGTTCAATACATCATACCGGTTATTTTATAAGTTTCTTACTTCAATATACCAGTTCGCTCTTCAGCTTCACTCTTCAGCATATTCACATATACTGGTTCACTACATCATACTGATTCTTTAATAAGTTTCTTACTTCAATATACTGGTTCACTCTTCAGCTTCACTCTTTAGCATATTGAAATCAATGACAATCATACAATATCATCATGTCATCAAACTCTGCACATAGCTAACATACCTTTGACCAACTTTCCAAGGGAAGGAAGTGCTTGATAGTGTAAGTGTCCATGTCTTCTATGCCATAGCTCACAAGATTTGAGAGCCTCATTAATGAGGGCTTGAACAGTGTTAGGAGAGAGCTTATATAAACTATCATATCTATTTCCAATTACATGAGAAAATTTAAAAATAGATTTCTTAGGCCAAGCAAGTACTTTACCCTCAGAAAATGCAATTTGATAACCTTTATCTTCTAGAGAATAAATAGAAATTAAGTTTCTTTTAATTCCAAGAACAAATAAGATATCACTAAGGTGAAGTGAAATACCAGAGTCTAAATTTAAAGTAGTGCCTGAACCTCTTACTGAATATCAAGCATTGCCACTAATTAGCACATGTAGACTGGTATCCTCTTCTACTAAGTCTGAAAGGTGATCACAGTAGCCTATGATGTGCTTGGAAGCACCACTATTAATCAGTCATGTGTTATTGTATGTGGGTATGCTGCTTGACAGGGCAGAGATGAATAAGAAGTCATCATTTTGTTCTAAGACTTCATTTAGGTTGGCTTCTCTTTGCATAGGATCATTTTGACAATCTTTAGCATAGTGACTAAATTTTTCACATCTGAAACATCGAACACGAGAGATATCTCTTGGCTTCTTCCAAGAAGGCTGAGAACTAGGTGGTCTAAAATCTCTATTCCTCTTGGGATAATACTTCTTCCAATTTCCACCTTTCTTGCATTGGGTTGCAAGCATGTGTTGATCATCTACTTGAGGACTTTTGAGTTGCTACCTTGTGATAAGATGTGACTCTTCTTGAATGCAATCATTCTTAAAGAAATCAAAGGTAGGTAACTCAGTTCTACCACTTATGGTTTGAATAAAGGACTCCCATGAGTGTGGTAGACCATTTAGGGAAATCATAACAAGATCCTTGTCATCCATGTTATGTCCAATTGTACCTAGTTGATTCTTTAGTTCTGAAATCCTCATAAAATAAGACATAACAGAATCTTCTTTTGACATTTTGATATTAAGTAATTGCTGCCTTAAAGTAATTGCCCTACTGAGATTGTTAATTTCATAAGTACCTTGTAGATGACTGAATATTTCTCTTGCAGTAGTGAATGAGGCAATGGAGGTGACTAGATGGTCTTTAACTGAATCAATAAGGAGATTTCTAGCCTTGATAGCATCCCTTTTTAATTACTTTAGCTCAACTGTATCTATAGGTTCAGTTAGCTCTTTTGCTAATATGAAGTGAAGAAGATCTTCTTCCTATAGAGCAACCATGATGTGAACCTTACATGCACAAAGTTGATATTTCCATCAAGCATATCTTCAACTTTCAGCCCCATTGACCTGAACTATGAATGAGACAACAATCTAGAAATAAACGAGTACTAAATTCTAAAATTTGAAAGTTGATCCAGCCTATAGATCTGATACGATGTTGATTTTAGTGTTTTAGATTAATACAATACTCAGAAAATATAAATTTATCTTAATTTCTAGATTAATATTAATTGTTGTTAGTGTTTAGGAATTTCTAGAATTAAGGAAAGGTAGAGAAATGAATAGAATGGACACACAACATAGAAGTACCCTAGGAAAACCTCCTAGGAGGAAAAACCCAGCAAGAAAGATCCTCTGATCTGATTATGCTTTAAACACGATGTTCTGATTACAACACTTATCTCTAATTGCTATCCAAACAAAAAGTTGCCAAGGTGATGTAGAGTGATGCCCTAGCTGTAGATGACCAAGACATCCATCAGTAGAACATAACTTCAACAAGCTAAAATAGCATATGACTAAATGTTCATGCAGTTCACCAAGGAGAAGATTTGCCAAGTGTAGGAGGGAAAATCACATTTACGAGCAGAGAAGATCGCATTGTATGAGATATGAATTTCTTTACTTCATTTTGAAGCACCCATATATATGTCTTCCTCTAGATGTAAAACCTCTCAGTCAGCTAGCATAGTTAAAATTAATTTATTAATTATTTCTTTAGCACGTTTTATGAAAGCCACATCAAGTGGTGTGAGGTATAGGGTCTGCCCTATTTGGAGGGTGGCATGTTAGGGAAAATGGCCCAGCCCTAAAGGGTGACATGTGAGGGAAAAGGGGCCCAACCCTAAAGGGAGGATTCTAATGGTGCCTTAGGAAATTGGAATCAACTCTTCACCCTAATTAAAAACTAACACTAAATGCCAGTTTGCACCATATAACTATTGTTCATTTAGCATATCAATCACAATCTGTGAGTCGAACTCACAAGCAATCTTCTTCCAACCAAGAGAACACCCCCTCTTAGCAACATGAAAAATAGGAAGAGCCTTCATGAGGTTATTAGAATTATATCCCTTATAGGTAGATAAAAAGACCACAACATTACTGTAGCTATTGCAGTCAATATTGCTAATACCAGTCTATCCTGGACTCTCCTTGGATGAATCATTAGTGTTAACTTTAAAAATACCTTGGGGGAGAGGAAGGCAACATCCCTCCCTATTGAATTTTTGTTTGGCCTTCTTTGATCTCCTACCTACAGGTAAACCCAAACCATTGCAACCTAAAGATCAATTCTTAATAAGAGTCTCATCACTAGGGTCAACCTCACTAGAAAAATTGCATTTTCTATAAATAGTCTCTTGGAGTTGTTGTCTTCAAAATCTGATTCTCTTTAACATCCTTAAAATAATATGATTGAACTCAGTGCAGATGAGATATCAAAGATAAGGAAATTCTCAAGACAACATATGACAAGGTTTAGTTAAACCTTCTACACTTCGGACTTGCTCAGAGTCCAGGTGGGTATACCTTTGTGAACTAAATTCACACTTTCAAACATAAACCCACAGCAAACCAGTCTAGAAAACCAGTGGATTTAATCACCTTGAAACCAACTGAAACAAAAGAATGCAAATTATACTCATATTCAGTATTGTCACCAACAAAACATGTAATAGACAACTTCAATCAATACCAATGCCATATCCAAGGTCACAGAGTCATCTAAAATTCAGACAATACTCCCCAAAACAAAATACCTTCACACATCCCATTGGATCAACTTCTATTAATCCTTATATGTGCCTAACACTTATAAGAATTTGTGCATATCAAATTAAACCATGACCATCAAGATTCAAAGTTCTCTACAAATAATTCACCAGTAGGAATGATCCCCACATCTTTAATTTCCCTCCTAAAGAGAAAAGCTAGCGAACACATCTACTGAAAATTGCCTTGCAACCCCATTCAAACAAAATAACCCTGGATTATTTAGAATGAAAGCAATAAACAAATTTCAAGAATACTTGAAGACAACGCAAAGTTCACTCGAAAGCCGATGGTCTACATATTGATATTATTATTCAAAGAAGTATTACAAAAACTTTGGAATTTTCTCCATTACACTTAGAAAAGCTCAGCTATGAATTTCAGCAGCGTTTTCTTACAATTATTTGTGATCCCCTTTCCTCTAGTCTTGGTATCCATTTATAACAACATGGATGTACAAAGCTTCGGACTTCTCGAGGAGAGTTTGCTACAATCATTTCTTTCAAAAAAAAAAGGTTACAAGCTTTTCACAAAAACAGTTACAAGCTCTTTTCGGCTTCTGCAGTTTCTTCAACAGGCTATTTGGTTATAACTTCTTCTACCTTTTCAGGGGTGCTCTCCAACTATTCTGGATTACGGGTGGCATATTTTTTGGTCCACTCATCATACACATCATCGGTAGGCCATGAGAAATTAATTACCTTAGCTTTAGCCTTTGTCAACTTTTTCCAGGAGTTTCTCAATTTGTTGACTTTTGAATTGACAAAACCATAATGTGCCTTAATTTTCTCTATCTCCTATGTTGTTATAACAAAGAAAGAAGCATCATCTAGATCAATAATTCCTTTAATTCTTGCTGATAATTTGGCTTCTATCTCCTTAAGCCACATTTGTTTATCCTTCAGTTGATTCGGGCTAGCGAAAACTCCTAGGAGCAACTCAAAAACTTGATCAGTATATTCCTTCTTGCAAAAATTAACTTTCCTATCAACATTATCCACCTCTGCTGCTAATTGTACTAAATCTTTAGTGATGTCACAAGTGGATTTAATGATAGGATCAGCCCTTGCTTCATCATAAGATGCACATATAAACTCTAAATCTTGCTCCCTAGGCCTCCACTTGTCAAAAATAGGTGTCAAAATGGCCTTATCTCCCCTGAGCTCATTCCATATATCCCAAATTTTACCTACATTATTATATAGAAATGAGGCATTCATTGTATCTGCAAAACTGGAAATGGTAGCCTTTACTCTCTCCTCATACTTCTTTGCATATAAGGCCTGAGCCTGTTTTAAATTTTCTAATTCTTGAGAGTAATCTCAACCATTTGAGAGCTGGAGGGTGCTGGAGATGGTGGAAACTCAATGATAGGGCTAGTAGGTGGAGGTCTTGTAGGAGAAGATGAGATCATCAGTGTTGAAGACTCACCTTGATGGTATTGTCTAGTCAACTAGCTCTGCAGCTTAGCAATGATGCTATCCTTACCTCTTACCTCCTCCTTAGCAATGTTATAGGCCTTCAAAATTGTTTCCAACTTGACTTGGAGGATCTCTTTCTCTTTGGCTTCCTTTTCTACTACTGCAACACTAAATTTTGTAGTCTCTAGCATAGTGCTAGCAGCTTCCACTACCCCTGTACTCTACACTCTCTTCACCATCATCCCACCAAGGTAACTTGACCCTAGGGTATCTTTTCTCTTCTTACTCTAATTTCTCTTGAGAGACCACATGATGACTACAGCATTATCCTTACTGAAAGTAATTCCCTCCATGGGTTTGGTCTCCTTCCTCACTGCGTCTAGTACCAGGGCATTTCCTATATCCCACTTGGTTTAAATAAGCACTCCAGCTTGTGCCACCATATCTCTCCCTTGCTCAGGGGTGATGGTTTTGAACTCTTCCATCATCTCTTTCTTTATTTCCTCTTCTACCAGGGCCAGATCTTTATTAGGCTGCTCACCTTTTCTCTTTTCACATCTAGCATTGTATTTATCTATGTTCTGTTTCCATATAAACTGCATAAATGCTTCTGCTATGACAAAATTGTTGTCAGCCAAGAAGGCATTACTTGCCTACTTTATCTTAGGATCCCACTCCTGGCCTTTGAGTTCAGTGGTGGTAATGTCCATTTCAGCAGCAAGGGGTTCTTCTGGCATTCCTTCTTTCACTTCATCATAAGTGTAGGCAATTTCCCCTAGACTTCCTAATTGTAGGAGTTGCTCAGCTGCTGCTTGTTCATCTCCTATGTGGATAAGGGATTGGGATGGAGAATACAAAGGTGCATCTGATTTTACTTCTTTCCCTACCCTTTGTTTCTTTGGGCTCTCTTGGATGTCAATGACATCTTGTATCTTCCTCTTTCCTTTAGAGGTAGAGGGCTCCCCTATTGTAGGCATCAACACACTATAACTAGATTTCTTGTGCAATGTATAATCACCGGGAGGGATTGCTTTGCTGGAAGCTGACCTACTCAGGACCACTCTCACCTTTTTAGGGTTGCTTTTGATTACAGCTTCCCTCTTCTCCTTCAGAGTCTGCATCACATCTTCAAAGCAAATCATTAAAAACTTTATTTTCTCCTCCAGAGGGAAAAAGCTAGACAATGGGTCATAGCTAGCATCAAACTGATGCATGAAATCCAAGATTTCTTATAAGACACCCATTTCTCTTTCCTCAGCTCCTGCTCATCTAGATCAAACTCATTTCTGATGAGGTCTTGAGGAAACTGAAATTGATGGGGCTACCTCTGCATACTGCTCTCTTTCTAAACATGCCATTGAAGAAGTCTTCTAGATCAGCACACCTGGATATTGCAATAGACAAATGATAAGGCCTGAGAAAATCCTCAAAGCAATTCCAACCCCCTTTTGTTATTACAAATTGGTGGGCTATGGTAACTGTAGGGAAAATAGTCCCTTTACCCCTTCCTGTTAGCTCTGCCTCTTGTACACCACCAATTTGTCTAAGGATTTCTGCAATTCCTACTTTGAGAGGGACCTGGTAAGGTAGCAATAATGGGGTGCCTCTAAAACCAAACACTTTGAAAACTATCGAGACTGGATACAAATAAATGTCACCCCAATTGTGAACAATTTTTATGTTCTGTGTGAAATCTTTTGGTCTTATGAATTCCAAAAGAACCTTGGGGATTCTTGGGTTCTCCGAGCAGAGGGGAGTCTTGATCTTGGATGCAAAGTATTTGTCAAACTTCAAGAAACTGGCATCCTCCCTATCCCATGACAACACAGTACTCCATAGTTGTACTGACATCTTTTCTCCTTCTTTCTCCTTGACAAGGTCCAATCCATTGGCAAAGTAATCACCACCTTTGAAAAGAAATAGATGCATCAGGAGTGAGTACCATCCGAAAGGCCTATCCACCTTTCCATTCTTTATTCCTGTTAACCCTCCATGGATAGCGTCAGCAATGAAAGAAGCAAAATCAAATGTAATTGCAAGAGAAGGATTCAAAATCTGAGCAATCATTAAGAGGTATTGATTGGGAATATTTGCTTCAGCATCTTCTCCTAAAACTTGGCAAAGTGCCCAATACATTCCCTTAGCCCTAAGGGTGAACATACTCAATGAAAAGGGCTCTTCTGTGTTGGGTCATACAACTGCCAACCTACCTATCTTTACAAAAAATTCCTTGAGTGGCCCATTCCTGAGATGATTCCTCTGTGCACTATAAATTTGAGCTAGTGACTTGAAATTTATGGGCTCTAGAAAATTGGTGAACTCATTAAGCCCAAAAGTATTCCTCAATTCTTCAGCATTAATCTCAATAAGGGTTTTTCCATTTATATCCCGAATGCTTCTTGTGACTAGATCATAGTTGAGTGCAATTTGGGTCAATAAATCTATGTCCATAAATACCCCTAGGACTACCAATTTCCCAACATCTAATTCCCAAATACTATATTGCGGGGCTGGAGAATTTCTCATTCCAAATCCAATCTTAAATAACCCCAACCCAAACAATCCAACCTGTGGGTCTCTCAACCAGTTACCCTTGTCATACAGTCCTTCTCCTATCTTTAAACGAGGAGCTCTAGGCACTAATTCTTTTGCTTTCGATACCCGATTAGTTGACAACGTCAACTGTTCAAGAAAATCATCACAGACACTTCTTTCTAAATAATTGACTTTACCAGAAAATTCTCTTTTAGGAGCCATTTAAAAAAAAACATAAGAAATGAATACCGCTCCTAAATACTTCTGTGACGAATCAATATCTTATCTGAAACACACCACACAGGAATTGCTACACAAGAGTACGAGAAAACCTATTCTTAACTTGAAGGAATTTGCTTTGCAAATGAACTGACTTTCTCTGTACCTAAAGAAGATAGCTCTGCATCTGCTTTGCAAAAATTCTTTAAAAGATATCTTCATCCAGTTGATGGGAAATCATATATTGTACCCAAGGTCTTAACTACAACATTGATTCTGCATACTTCGGCCATCCCTTCAAAATTGAATTCATAGGAGAATTCGTATTTTTCGCTGCAATGGGTCACAATGTTCCTGCAAGTCTTTCTTTTCGCTCTTTCGCAACTTTGCGAAGTATAACTATCGGGCAGCTTGGTCCTACGAAATAGAGTCGACCGTCTGATCAAAAGAAACTTGATCGACCATTATACTAACTAACAACTTTGGCTCTGCGCTGGGTCTCGCTTCTCTATTGGCTATGTGCTACCACGTGGCACTCAACCACTGGCCTTGAAATGCCTTTCGCATTCAACTCAACGCTGGCCATGTGTCTTTCTCTTATACTATCGGTTCCACCTTGGTGGGCCCACAACTTTCTTCTAAGACCACGTGTCCCTGGACACGTTGCCATCCATCATGACACATGGACGGTTCTCATTCACTTTTACTATTTCATAGGGTATAAAGCATGAGCATCTTACCCTTGCAAAATAGCATGGGCTGTCAGATCATTTTTTAGTTGATTGGCTTTTAACCATCTGAATAGGCTTTAGGAGGGGTGGGCCCTCTGACTCACTTTGAACACCTGGTGTACAGTCGTCTTTAGAGCTGACATGTCACTTTTTATTTGCCGAGAGAAAGCACTGGGCTCCAATTAATTCTTGACACCTGTATTTGCCATGTCATCTCCTAACCCGTGACATGACTCTACTCTGGGACTCACTCTACTCTAGGACTCACCTTTTAACCTTTAATCCCGACTTGCTGACTGTTGTAGCTTATGCCACGTGCCACCATTTTACTCGCCCTCATCGACCAACTAGACCACCTAGTTGGCATGCCATGTCATTTTCACAACTTCACTAGTTTTAAACTACGTGCAACTTCGCCTAGACAAATAGTGAAAGCCATAGATCCATCCGCGAGATGCACACTACTTACTAGGCCCGACAACTTTAGGAGGAATACACATAAGGCATAATTTTTTTGCGATTAATTAACATGACTGCCTAGGCAAACGATAAGGGGGGACACTTCCTACGATCCCATGACCCATTACTTAAGTGGATAAAGTAATGAAAGAAAAGAAACCAGAGGGTTTTAAACAGAAATTAGGCGATTTAAAAAAATCAAAAAACCCTAAACCCTTAAGGCCTAAAACAGAGCTGAAGCATTTGAAAATGCACCTTACTCAAAAGTTCACAAAACCATAGCCAGTTATGGGAAAAGAAAAGCCCACTTTTAATCAGTGATAACAACAGCTTTGACTGGGGATGGTTGACCACAAGGTCAACACAAGAAGACTCAGAAACTTCTAGAGAAACAGACCAAAACACAGACCAAAACAGAAAAATAGGAAAGGAACAAAATATGTACAAACAAAGGACCTACTATGCATGGACATTACGAGAAATAATGCTTCAGGAATTGTCCATGCACTAGAAATTCTTGTATTTCATCATTCATATTCTTCAAGAAATATGAATCCTTACCATTTAAGTCATAAATCACAAAAGGGCCAATCCACAGTGATTCGAATTTCTTATGCGTTCCCTTATCCTGTCCTTTTGCATTCCACTAAAGAACCATGTCATCAATTTGAAACTTCCTTTGTGATGTCCTTTTATCAAAAAGATATTTTGACTGCAACTGGATCTTCTGATTTCTCTTATGGGCAGAAGTTCTAAGCTCCTCCATTTCTACAATTTGGATCATTCTATTTTCCATTGGTTCAGATATCTCCATGTCCTCACTTTTGAAAAACTTATAAACTAGAAGAAGATTATTTACTGACAATCTAGCTTGGGCACCATAGACTAATTCAAAAGGTGACATTCCAATGGATTTCTTAACTGTTATTCTATCTACCCACAGAGCTAACTTCAATTTTTTATCCCAAGACCTTTTATTCTCTTCTAAGATTTTCTTAATGATAGTCAACAGGCTTTTATTGTTGGATTCTACTTGTCCATTCCCCTGAGGGTGATAAGGTGAAGAGTAGGACATGAGTATTCCATGACTGATACAAAAGCCTATAAACTCTTCTGATCTGAAACACATGGCATTATCCATCACCAATCTTGCAGGTGTTCCAAATCTAGTTACAACATTATCCATCAGGAAATCAATGACAACTTTACTAGTAGCTCTTCTTGTAGGGACGACCTCTATCCATTTGGTGAAATAATTAGTGGCCACTATGATCCATCTATGACCTCTCCCTAACTTCTCAATAATCTCTCCAATAAAATCAATGCCCCACTGGACAAAAGGAGCTTCTATAGAGACTGGATTTAAAGGTAAGGCTCCTTCATACTTCAGCTTGGATGAACATTTCTGACATGGGTCAGATTTCCTAACATATGCATGAGTATCCTTAAATAGAGTGGGCTAATAGTATCCATCCTGAATTATCTTACCAGTAGTAGTCTTAGCAGAATAGTGACCTCCACATACTCCGTCATGCATTTCAGTCAACACTTGTTTAGCTTGGAATTCATCTAAACACATTAGTAGCTCTCCATCTCTTTTCCTCCAGAAAAGATCACCCTGAATGAGCACATATTTTTGGGACTTGAGTTTCAGAGTTCTTTTCTAGTTATGTGTCA
Source organism: Cryptomeria japonica (assembly GCF_030272615.1). NCBI lineage: Eukaryota > Viridiplantae > Streptophyta > Pinopsida > Cupressales > Cupressaceae > Cryptomeria > Cryptomeria japonica. The sequence goes on along the minus strand of NC_081407.1, from coordinate 216,923,278 downwards.
TATCTTCTGGGAATGTAGCACCTCTCAAAATTTGGACTATCTCTGTGTACCAGGGTTGCCTCTCAATACTAATGACTAAAGCATCTCTAACCTCAACATTATGTATTTCTACATTCATGAGATTAGACTCAGTCATGAGCTTAGCCAAACCTAAACCTCTCACCAATTTGGTGATCTTTATCTCCAAGTTGAATTTTTAAATTCTGTTGATCCATCTGCATCTCTTCCCAATAACCTCAGACTAAGACAAAATATCCTTAACTCCCGCATGTGGGACATAGGCAATGATATTTCCATTCACTAAGTATGGCCTAAAAGCCTTAACAACTTTAACTAGAGCATAAGCTTGTTTCTCCATGGTCTCATATTTTAGTTGTGCCGCCTGCAAAGACTTACTGTAGAAGGCTATGGGATGTTCATATCCCTCATTGTCCTTTTGTAGTAATACTGCAGCCACCGTATGGTATGAAGCAAAAGAAAACAGAGAAAAAGGTTTACTGTAATCAGGAGATTTCAACACTGGTGCCTCCTGGATTGCCTTCTTAATTTCAGCAAAAGCTTTTGAGGCTTCTTGATCCAATAAAACTTGGTATCCTTCTTGAGGAGCTTAACAATAGGCTTCACTATCTCTACAAAATTTGCAATAAATCTCCTAACAAAATTTACTTTGCCTAAAAAAGATTGAATACCTTTCACATTTTTAAGTTTAGACACCTTATTGATGGCTTCAATTCTTTCAAGGTCTATCCTTACCCCTTCCTTGGAAACTATGTGTCCCAATCGCTTTCCTTCAGTGACCCCAAAATGACATTTCTTGGGATTTAGTGATACACCAAATTCCAAGGCTTTATTGAACACTTTCTCCAGATGTCCACAATGATCATCAGCCTTCTTAGAGAAACAAGTTAGGTCATCTTGATAAACCACCATGATGATGTTAATTAATTCTTTAAAAGCTACATCCATAGCTCTCTGAAATGTAGCTCCAACATTTTTTAACCCGAATGGCATTATCACATAAACATAAGTTCCCCATGGAGTAGTGAAGGCTATTTTAAATTGATCAGACTCCTTTACTAACACTTGATTATATCTTGAGAAACCATCCATCATGGATAAAAGATCACATCTTGTCACTCTCTATAGCATGGCTTCCATATTTGGGGATGAGTAGTTATCCTTCAAAGAAGCAACATTTAAATTCCTAAAATCTACACACAATTTGATGTCCCCATTCTTCTTCCTTACTGGGACTAGATTGGAGACCCATGAAGAATGCCTTATTGGTTTGATAATTCCCCCTTCCCTTAACTTAGTTAGCTCTTGCTGCATCTTAGCTTCTAATAAGGGGTTAATAGGTCTCTATTTTTGCCTAAAAGGCTTAGCATCCAGAAGTAAAGGAACCTCATGCTAAAAAAGATCTTGCCTATATGCCTTTAGGTCTTCATAAGACCAAGCAAAAACATGTTTATACCTTTTCAATAAATTAATAAGGTTAGTCCTGACATGAGGAGGTAATTTTTTGCCAATATATACTAACTTAGGGGATGACTCAGTCCCCAAATTTACCTCCTCCAACTCTTCTAATTTGGTGGTAGATTGCTGACGTAAGTGACTATCATTATAACTGAACATACTCTCCAGCTCTACTAGCCCTTAAGGTATTTCATTAGTTTCCAACTGGACCACATCATTTCCAAACACTGTCTCTCTATTGTCTACCACTTCCACCAATGCATTACAATTAATCTTTTGTCCATCATAATCGTCAACACATTGAATAAACCTAAGAATGTCTTCACCATCAGCAAAAACTTGCCAATTGTACACATTGTCATGAATAGCAGGCCTAGATTTTATTTCCACAGTGGAGATACCGGTTAGGGTTGCATCATTATTTTTCAAAGCGACATTAGCTAGGAAGTCTGCCATAATATTCTTTTCTCACTCTAGCCAATTGATAGAAAATGCATCAAAATGTTCAATAACATCCCAAACAGCATGCTTATACTGCTTCAATCTATCATTCTTGGATGCATATTTAGATCTGACCTGAGAGACAACTAATTTTGAATCCCCCATTACTTTCAACAATTGGATTCCATGCCTTTTTGCAACCTCAAGTCATAATAATAGGGCTTCATATTCTGCAGTATTATTTGTGCACTGGAATGCCAATAAAAATGAATACTTAAAAGTTATACCTGATGGGGACACAAAAAGAACCCCTACCCCTAATCCTTCCTTGGAGCAAGCTCCATCAAAATACATCTGCCACAATCCATACTATTGTGCTTGTAACTCGATCACAATAGGGTCAGTATTCTTCAATTGAGGTAAAACTGGTTGAAGTCTGAAGTTATCTAGGTCTACATCAATCATACAATTAAGCATACTAGGGTCTACATTTTCTATCACCCTAGGAGCTCATGGCTATCTGTACAATTTGACCTAATTACCATTAATAGGAATGGTGGCATAAGATAAGTCCAGTTGGACATTTCCCCCTATTGCTGCTGCCCATTGCCTAGAAAGTAGCATACCATAGTGGGGTTTAGTGTCAGTAACAATAACATCCATTTTGTAAGTGGCTTCAGGGAAGGCTTCTATTTTTACTTCTACATCTTTCATTGTTCCTATCACAGGCACTTCTTTGTTATCCATGGCATAGCACTTCCCATACACAGTGGTTACTGATAATCCTAATTCTTTCATAACACCATAAGGCATTACATTAGCAGCAGCCCCTGAATCTATCATGCAATTTTTAATCAGCTAGTTATTGACTAACAGGGTAACATAGAATGGATCTACCTATGAGGGCTCTTGAGTGATAGTGGTTCCAACATAAACCTCTGGGGTTTGGAACTCTTAATCCTTTCTAACTCTAGCTGAACCGGTGGCTAAGACTATGTCACTGTCAGATATACTAGAGAATAGAGACAAAGCTGCATCTTTATGTTCTTTAATCTTTAGTAATTCTACTAAGGGTACAGTGACCTTCATTTGAGTAAGAGCTTGGGCCATGTCAAATGTAGAACTATTGCATGTTTCAATGTTAGTTCTGACCCTTTCTATCTTGAACTGGCTTGCCTTTTTCACTGTTGCTACTCCTTGTACATCATCAATATTTTTATCATGCTTTCCTTTGGGTACATCTTTAACTTGTTCCTCTTTCTCTTGACTGACCTTGGTAACAATGGTAGCACTACTTGATGCCCCCTTCTTAGTGATCTCCTTTACAAACATAGAACCCCGCTCGCCCTGATCAGTATCTCTTTTAGTGCTTCTCAAGTTATAATTGTGTTTTGCTTTGGCAATTGCAACTTTAGTGAGATTTCTAACTTCTTCCTCACTAGCCCTCCTGAGATGAACCTCTTCATCCTCAATTGTTACCACATTCAATGTAGGATGCCAATCTAAGGTTAACTGTCCTTGCACTAACCTTTCATTATCCAGCACATCACTGTATTCACTTTGCATGGATTCCTCATCACTTTCTATGATGGTTTCAAACATATTAATGTTAGGCTCTGCTTCTGGTTTCATAGATTCTTCTAGAGCCTGAGCCACTGCACACTAATGAGGAGAATGTGGTCCATCACAAGCAATACACCAAGGAGTATTTTCTATATTGTGAACTGTTTTCCCTTTCAAGGGATCTGGAGGGTCTTGACTCTGGGCAATTTTAAGCTTCTCAATTTGGGGCTTGCCATCTTTCCAATTGGTATTATATGGCATATCATGCAATCTAGGGGGTCTATCTTGCCAGTTATAATGAGGTTTATCATTTTTGTTAACCTTGGCAGTCAAATCTTTCATAGCAGTAACCAATTTCTCTATCTTATCATCCTCCTTAGCAACTTTTTTAGGTTGTTGTTTGGTTTCTTGCCATAATCTACCATCTGTCCTTCTTCCTAACTTCCCAGATGCTTTTCTATTACTTTCTACATTTATGGCAATTCTAAAAGCATCTCTCAAGTTATGTGGGTTCTTATCCCTCAAAATATAGGCCATCTTGGAATCAAATGCATTGTAATATGTATTAAGACACATGTTATCATCTAGCCTCATCACTTGATACAATCTGTGCATGGCCTTCTGGAATCTGGCATTAAAATCAGTGACCATTTCATTTTCAGATTTTCTGATATTGTTGAATTCATTTAGCATGAAACTCACATTAGTCTTGTCACCATACTGCTCTTGAAAACAATTTTTAAAATCTTCCAATGACCCTATGCTATTGACCGGGAGACTTCTATACATATCTCTTGCATCATCAACCAGGGATTGAACAAACAGTTTCATAATAACATCTTCATCTACTATCTCATAATCATTTATTAGATCCTCAAAAGATTTCAGATGTTCCTCAGCACTAATTGCATTGTTCCCAACAAATTTATGGAGTCTGTCTCTTAACTCAGTGGGAACATGATTTGGATATCCCAGGATCCCATCAAAGAACAATTGTCTATATTGTTCTAAATTTATTGGTCTTCTTTGAAAAGAGGTAATAGCATTATTATTTTGCATGGTCATTTTAACTTTTGGGATTGAAGATTGAGGTATTTGGGTGTGTTGTTTATTCACAGGGATTTGACTTACTGAGGCAATATTAGCTTGTACTGCAGGTTGAGTATTAGCCCAGGGAAGGGAAATATGTTGAGAATTAGGCTTGCTAAGATCTTCTGATGGGAATATAATGGGGGGAGCATTTAGGTAATTAATCTTTCTTTTTACTTCCTGATTTGCTACTTCTAACTCAGCCTTTTCTTTCCTCATCCTTTCCATTTCTCTCTCATGTGCTAAAAGTTTATGAGAGATCTCTTCTACAGTTTTAGATTCTATTCCATCATCTACCCATTTCTGTTTTCCTTTATCCATATTAGCTTTAGGAAGCTGGGAGTCATTAAATGCTTCCCTAGTTGGCTGGACTACTGACTTACAAGCTTGTTTAGTTTTGGGGATTAGAATCTCTCTAATCACAGGGCCTTCCTCATCACTTTTTTCTTTCTCCTTAGCAAGTACTTCAAGATCAGCTATCTATCTAAGGAGCCTATCCCTTTCCATTAATTTGGCTTTGACTTCCTTCTCCTTATTTGCTTCCTTTTGGGCTCTTAGGGAGATTAAGTGATGGACTCTTCTATTTAAGTCTTCAATCTCTTGAGTCACTTTATCCTGATTAGGGAAATTTTCTTCAGAGTCTGATGCATTAACTTGATCTATGTCAATCAAACTAATGTTCCCATCAATTATCCTAGGAACAGAGTGTCTAATTGCATTTGAACTAGTTCTATCTCTTGCAGAAACACTAACATGAGGTAAATCTTGATTTAAAATAGGTGCATTATCAATATTTCCAAACAATCCTGAATGGAAACCTAAGATATCATGTTTTGAATCTCTGGAAGATGAATTAGACTTTGCATAAACAGGTCGATTAGGCATCTTGCCAGTATTATTGTTTTTCTGCACCCAAGCAGCATTTGATGGCTCATGCAACACAGATCTCTTCTAGCCTCTCTGTGACTATTCTGGCAGACCTTCTTGCAAGGTTTCATGAGGATGTTTCTTCATGAATGATCTCGTGTTTTTTGCTCCTTGCATCTCGCTTGTCTTCCCTTTTTAGAAATATTTGTATCTCACAAGGACTTGTTCAAAAGTAACAGAGTCACCATCCACAAAAATATGGGAATTATGAAAACAAGCAGTCTAATCCACAAACACACAACAATTTTCTTTATAAGCCTCAACATAGATCTGCATTTATATCTTTATTGTAACTCTCCCCAGCGGAGTCGCCACTTTTGCTGTCTTCAGAATATGATTCTCTTTAACATCCTTAACATAATATGATTGAACTCAGTGCAGATGAGATATCAAAGATAAGGAAATTCTCAAGACAACATATGACAAGGTTTAGTTAAACCTTCTACACTTCGGACTTGCTCAGAGTCCAGGTGGGTATACCTTTGTGAACTAAATTCACACTTTCAAACATAAACCTAGAGCAAACCAGCCTAGAAAACCAGTGGATTTATTCACCTTGAAACCAACTAAAACAAAAGAATGCAAATTATACTCATATTCAGTATTGTCACCAACAAAACATGTAATAGACAACTTCAATCAATACCAGTGCCATATCCAAGGTCACAAAGTCATCTAAAATTCAGACAATACTCCCCAAAACAAAATACCTTCACACATCCCATTGGCTCGACTTCTATTAATCCTTATATGTGCCTAACACTTATAAGAATTTATGCATATCAAATTAAACCATGATCATCAAGATTCAAAGTTCCCTACAAAGAATTCACTGTTAGGAATGATCCCCGCATTTTTAATTTCCCTCCTAAAGAGAAAAGCTAGCAAACACATCTACTAAAAATTGCCTTGCAACCCCATTCAAACAAAATAACCCTGGATTATTTAGAATGAAAGCAATAAAAAAATTGCAGGAATACTTGAAGACAATACAAAGTTAACTTGAAAGCCGATGGTTTCCATATTGATAATATTATTCAAAGAAGTATTACAAAAACTTTGGAATTTTCTCCATTACACTTATAAAAGCTCAGCTATGAATTTCAACAGTGTTTTCTTACAATTCTTTGCGATCCCCTTTCCTCTAGTCTTGGTATCCATTTATAACAACATGGATGCACAAAGCTTCAGGCTTCTTGAGGAGAGTTTGTTACAATCATTTCTTTCAAAACAAAAAGGTTACAAGCTTTTCACAAAAATAGTTACAAGCTCTTTTCGGCCTCTGCAGTTTCTTCAACAGGTTGTTTAGTTGTAACTTCTTCTACCTTTTTAGGGGTGCTCTCCAACTGTTCCGGATCATGGGTGGCATATTTTGTGGTCCACTCATCATACACATCATCGGTAGGCCATGAGAAATTAATTACCTTAGCTTTAACCTTGGTCAACTTTTTCCAGGAGTTTCTCAATTTGTTGACTTTTGAATTGAGAAAACCATAATGTGCTTTAATTTTCTCTATCTCCTATATTGTTATAACAAAGAAAGAAGCATCATCTAGATCAATAATTCCTTTAATTCTTGCTGACAATTTGGCTTCTATTTAGTGATGTCACAAGTGGATTTAATGATAGGATCGGCCCCTGCTTCATCATAAGATGCACATATAAACTCTAAATCTTGCTCCCTAGGCCTCCACTTGTCAAAAATAGGTGTCAAAATGGCCTTATCTCCCCTGAGCTCATTCCATATATCCCAAATTTTACCTACATTATTATATAGAAATGAGGCATTCATTGTATCTGCAAAACTGGAAATGGTAGCCTTTACTCTCTCCTCATACTTCTTTGCATATAAGGCCTGAGCCTGTTTTAAATTTTCTAATTCTTGAGGAGTAATCTCAACCATTTGAGAGCTGGAGGGTGCTGGAGATGGTGGAAACTCAACAATAGGGCTAGTAGGTGGAGGTCTTGTAGGAGAAGATGAGATCATCAGTGTTGAAGACTCACCTTGATGGTATTGTCTAGTCAACTAGCTCTGCAGCTTAGCAATGATGCTATCCTTACCTCTTACCTCCTCCTTAGCAATGTTATAGGCCTTCAAAATTGTTTCCAACTTGACTTGGAGGATCTCTTTCTCTTTGGCTTCCTTTTCTACTACTGCAACACTAAATTTTGTAGTCTCTAGCATAGTGCTAGCAGCTTCCACTACCCCTGTACTCTGCACTCTCTTCACCATCATCCCACCAAGGTAACTTGACCCTAGGGTATCTTTGCTCTTCTTACTCTAATTTCTCTTGAGAGACCACATGATGAGTGTAGCATTATCCTTACTGAAATTAATTCCCTCCATGGGTTTGGTCTCCTTCCTCACTGCGTCTAGTACTAAGGCATCTGCTATATCCCACTCGGGTAAAATAAGCACTCCATATTGTGCCACCATATCTCTCCCTTGCTCAGGGGTGATGATTTTGAACTCTTCCATCATCTCTTTTTTTATTTCCTCTTCTACTAGGGCGAGATCTTTATTAGGCTGCTCACCTTTTCTCTTTTCACATCTAGCATTGTATTTATCTATGTTCTGTTTCCATATAAACTGCATAAATACTTCTAATGTGACAAAATTGTTGTCAACCAAGAAGGCATTACTTGCCTACTTTATCTCAGGATCCCACTCCTAGCCTTTGACTTTAGTGGTGGTAATGTCCATTTAAGTAGCAAGGGGTTCTTCTAGCATTCCTTTTTCCACTTCATCATAAGTGTAGGCAATTTCCCCAAGACTGCCTAACTGTAGGAGTTGCTCAGTTGCTGCTTGTTCATCTCCTATGTGGATAGGGGATTGGGATGGAGAATACAAAGGTGCATCGGATTGTACTTCTTTCCCTACCCTTTTCTTCTTTGGACTCTCTTGGATGTCAATGACATCTTGTATCTTCCTCTTTCCTTTAGAGGTAGAGGGCTCCCCTGTTGTAGGCATCAACACACTGTAACTACATTTCTTGTGCAATGTATAATCACCAGGAGGAATTGCTTTGCTAGAATCTGACCTACTTAGGACCACTCTCACCTTTTCAGGGTTGCTTTTGATTACAAGTTCCCTCTTATCCTTCAGGGTCTGCATCACATCTTCAAAGCAAAAAATTAAAAACTTTATTTTCTCCTCCAGAGGGAAAAAGCTAGACAATGGGTCATAACTGGCATCAAACTGATGCATGAAATCCAAGGCTTTCTTATAAGCCACCCATTTCTCTTTCCTTAGCACCTGCTCATCTAGATCAAACTCATTTCTGATGAGGTCTTCAGGAAACTGAAAATGATGGGGCCTACCTCTGCATGCTGCTCTCTTTCTAAACATGTTATTGAAGAAGTCTTCTGGATCAGCACACCTAGATACTGTAGTACACAAATGATAAGGCTTGAGAAAATATTCAAAGCAATTCCAACCCCCTTTTGTTATTACAAATTGGTGGGCTATGGTAACTGTAGGGAAAATAGTCCCTTTACCCCTGCCTATCAGCTCTGCCTCTTGTACACCACCAATTTGTCTAAGGATCTCTGCAATTCCTACTTTGAGAGGGACCTGGTAAGGTAGCAATAATGGGGTGCCTCTAAAACCAAACACTTTGAAAACTATCGAGACTAGATACAAATAAATGTCACCCCAATTGTGAACAATTTTTATGTTCTGTGTGAAATCTTTTGGTCTTATGAATTCCAAAAGAACCTTGGGGATTCTTGGGTTCTCCGAGCAGAGGGGAGTCTTGATCTTGGATGCAAAGTATTTGTCAAACTTCAAGAAACTGGCATCCTCCCTATCCCATGACAACACAGTACTTCATAGTTGTACTGACATCTTTTCTCCTTCTTTCTCCTTGACAAGGTCCAATCCACTGGCAAAGTAATCACCACCTTTGAAAAGAAATATATGCATCAGGAGTGAGTACCATCTGAAAGGCCTATCCACCTTTCCATTCTTTATTCCTGTTAACCCTCCATGGATAGTGTCAGTAATGAAAGAAGCATAATCAAATGTAATTGCAAGAGAAGGATTCAAAATCTGAGCAATCATTAACAGGTAGTGATTGGGCATATTTGCTTCAGCATCTTCTCCTAAAACTTGGCAAAGTGCCCATTACATTGCCTTAGCCCTAAGGGTGAACATACTCAATAAAAAGGGCTCTTCTGTGTTGGGTCCTACAACTGCCAACCCACCTATCTTTACAAAAAATTCCTTGAGTGGCCCATTCCTGAGATGATTCCTCTGTGCACTATAAATTTGAGCTAGTGACTTGAAATTTATGGGCTCTAGAAAATTGGTGAACTCATTAAGCCCAAAAGAATTCATGAATTCTTCAGCATTAATCTAAATAAGGGTTTTTCCATTTATATCCCGAATGCTTCTTGTGACTGGATCATAGTTGAGTGCAATTTGAGTCAACAAATCTATGTCCATAAATACCCCTATGACTACCAATTTCCCAACATCTAATTACTAAATACTATTTTGCGGGGCCGAAGAATTTCTCATTCCAAATCTGATCTTAAATAACCCCAACCCAGACAATCCAACCTGTGGGTCTCTCAACTAGTTACCCTTGTCATACAGTCCTTCTCCTATCTTTAAACGGGGAGCTCTAGGCACTAATTCTTTTGCCTTCATTGCCTGATTAGTTGACGACGTCAGCTGTTCAAGAAAATCATCATTGACACTTCTTTCTGAATAATTGACTTTGCTAGAAAATTTTGTTTTAGGATCCATTTAAAAAAACATAAGAAATGAATACCGTTGCTAAATACTTCTGTGATGAATCGATATCTTATCTAAAACACACCACATAGGAATTGCTACAAAAGAGTATGAGAAAACCTGTTCTTAACTTGAAGGAATTTGCTCTGCAACTGAATTGACTTTCTCTATACCTGAAGAAGATAGCTCTGCATCCACTCTGCAAAAATTCTTTAAAAGATATCTTCATCCGGTTGATGGGAAATCATATATTGTACCCAGGATCTTAACTACGACATTGATTCTGCATGCTTTGGTCATCCCTTCAAAATTGAATTCATAGGAGAATTCTTATTTTTCGCTCCAACGAGTCACAACGTTCGTGCAAGTCTTTCTTTTCACTCTTTCGCAACTTTGCGAAGCATAACTATCGAGCAGCTTGGTCCTGCGAAATAGCGACGACCGTCTGATCAAAAGAAACTTGATCGACCGTTATACTAACTAATAGCTTTGGCTCCGCACTGGGTCCCACTTCTCTATTGGCTACGTGCTACCACGTGGCACTCAACCACTAGCCTTGAAATGCCTTTCGCATTCGACTCAATGTTGGTCGCGTGTCTTTCTCTTATACCGCTGATTCCACCTTGGCAGGCCCACAGCTTTCTTCTAAGACCACGTGTCCCTGGACACATTGCCATCCATCATGACACATGGATGGTTCTCGTTCACTTTCACTTTTTCACAGGGTATAAAGCATGAGCATCTTACCCTTGCGAAATAGCATGGGCCGTCAGATCATTTTTTAGTTGATTGGCTTTTAACCATCTAAATAGGCTTCGGGAGGGGTGGGCCCTCTGACTCACTTTGAACACTTTGTGTACAGTCATCTTCAAAGTTGACATGTCACTTTTTATTTACCAAGAGAAAGCACTGGGCTCCAATTAATTCTTGACACCAGTATTTGCCATGTCATCTCCTAACCTGTGATGTGACTCACCTCTGGGACCCGCCTTTTAACCTTTAATCCTGACTTGCTGACTGTTGTAGCTTATGTCGCGTGCCACCATTTTACTCACCCTCATTGACCAACTAGACCACCTAGTTGGCATGCCATGTCATTTTTGCAACTTCGTTGGTGTTAAACTACGCGCAACTTTGCCTAGCAAAATAGCGAAAGTCATAGATCCATCCATGAGATGCACACTACTTACTGGGCCCGACAACTTTAGAAGGAATACACATAAGGCATAAATTTTTTGCGATTAATTAACATGACCACCTAGGCAAACGACAAGGGGGGACACTTCCTATGATCCCATGACCCATTACTTAAGTGGATAAAGTAATGAAAGAAAAGAAACCAGAGGGTTTTAAACAAACATCAGGCGATTTAAAAAAATCAAAAAACCCTAAACCCTTAAGGCCTAAAATAGAGCTGAAGCATTTGAAAATGCACCTTACTCAAAATTTCACAAAACCATAGCCAATTATGGGAAAAGAAAAGCCCACTTTTAATCAGTGATAACAGGAGTTTCCCAAAATCTTCCTCCACAAGAGAATTGCCACTAATTTTGAGCCTTAAAAAATTTTGTGATTCCTTTCCAACCAAAGGTTATAAATAATGAAAGTGGGGCCAATAGACCAAGAAAACTAAAGGAAAGAGGTCTTTGTTGGGGGTTGACCCATATTGTCCCAAAAATCAAGTAGGCAAGTAGCTTGTACACAAACTTGATTCCACAACCCCACCAAAAATGCCAAATCTCTAGAATAAGAGCATTGAAAGAAGAGGTGCAAGGTACATTCCTCACTCCATTCACATAGAATACAAAGAGACAAGCCATGAAAACCCCTCTTTCAGAAATACTCCCAAGTGAGGCATTTATTTTGAGCCACAAGCCAAATGAAGAATTACACTTAGGCCAAGAAAATGAAGAATTACTTGTCCAAAAATAGATACCTCGAGGAAACTAAAAATTTACCTTTCAAATCAAGACCCCAAGCCAAAACATCTCTTCCCTAAAGAGAGCTACATAACCTACTAGCCAAAATCCTAGCTAACTCTTGACGATCCTCCATGGTACCCCTAGGATCTTTCTAGTAGGTGACTTCTATTTGACCTTTGATCTTAATGTTCTTGAAATCCTCAACCTTACTCCAACTAGCCTCAATGAAGATGTTAGGGGTTGAAGATGAGGAAATTGAGAAATAATAGGGGGTTGAACATCCCAAGAATCTTGCCAAAAGAGAGCATGCATACCTCCATTATATATCCAAAAAAAGTGTCTCCTAAATGAGATTTGCACCATGTTTGAGAGTATCACAAATCATGGAGCCTTTCCCCATAAGGCTACATTGAGGAACATCCAAGCTATCAAATTCCCTGATGTACTTATTAGTAAGAATTATAGTCCAATCCTAATTATAAGAACTACACCACCTCTAGTATAACTTAACCAATAAATCCTGACTAATCAAACCAAGTGATCAGAGCCTAAGACCACCCTCTTGCTTAGGTCTACAAATAGAGACCCATCTAGCCAAACTCCTTTTTAAAGATAGAAAGTTACTAGACCAAAGGAATGTTGAAATACAAGAACACTGAGAGGAGGGGAGTGAATCAGTATTCTACTAGTAAATTAATTTCTGAACGTATTGCTCATGAACCGGTTAACAGAAAAAAAAATTAAAGTGCATAAACCAAACAACACAAAAAGAAGCAATACCATAACACCAATATTTATACATGGAAAACCATGTAAAGGGAAAATCCATGGTGGGGATGATACCTACAATATCTATATACTTGATCAAGGTATACAAATATTACATAGAGGGGATTTCACATGCAATCAGGCTCACTGCATAGAGCTCACTGATCAAACATAAGTCTCACTGAGTTACACAACATTACACAATGATTTCATACATAAATGAACTTATATAATGCATCTAACCATGTTGGATAAGTTCCAGTTTAAGCTATGTCAACCTCCTTTGAACTAGTTTACTAATACTCTGTTATACTTTGTTCTGTTACTAGTTGGGATAGGGCATGTGAAACTGGGCACAAAACCTTCGACTTGCTGACCAAATCTCATACCATCAATCTCTGACTTATTTACATCACAAATCGCATAACCACTAATATGAAATCCATCACTAAATGATCTCCCTTAAATACCCTTGTATGTTGTTCAACATGTCGGCCTTCAAGAAAAATAAACTTATCGGCTACCAGATCACAGAGCATGATATGCATTATCGTGATGATCATATCTGATGTCATCCTACACGTTACCATAAATTCCACAGGCAATTTTACCGGGATCCCAAAATACCTTAATCAGGTTTTATACTTAACCAGGTCCCAAATGATAAGAATAAAGCAAAGTGTGTGTATATTGGTTGGCTCAATCTATAAAAAATGATAAGACAATGAATCCAGATGAGAAAAACCAACACCTGAAGATGAGTTGCCATCAATGAAAACCCTAAATATAATTTACCTTACCAGGTGAGTATCAGTCGCCAATAATCTCCCCCTTTGGCATTAATGGAAACACTCATGTGAAAAATGATATCATCTCTGAATATTCTCCCCCTTACCTATACATCCATGCAGTTACCTATAATCCATGAAGTTACCTATACATCTAGTGTATTCCCCTTGTGATATACATCCATTTTTCACTGTACTCATCCCCCTTTGACATCAATGACAAAGCAGGGTGCCCACCAAAAATGTTGTACAAATATATACATATTGGTTCCTATACATTCTTCAAAATGTCATCATACAAAGTCTTCAAAAATGAAAAATATGTGTCCCAACCCTACTTGAGAGAATCAAGAATGGAGGTGAATCCATTCAAGATACTGGCATAATACTCAATTGTCGGGCATTCAATGAGATCCTCCTCGTGCATGTTAGAGATACACTCTGTTTTGTGGCATAAGAGGTTATCTAGTCGGGGACCAATAAAATTCCTAAGCTATGTAGCTCTCCTTATTGTGTTTTCCCTTTCCTTTTTTAATCTCAAAATCTGATCCATAACTCCAAAAATGGACCATCTAAAGAACTTGTTAAATTTACTATTGGATTATAGGAGTTTGAAATCTGGAGCAAGCGATCTTTACAATCCAAAATTTGCTTGTCTATGGAAGATGTAAGCTTAGAAAAATCTAGATAAGACTTGTATACCTTTCCTCCTTCTGCTAATGCATCATGAATAGATTGTAAACAAATTTGAAGCTTTTCCTTCTCTGATGCAATCATCAACAAAAATGTCTACTTCCAGGCCTCAACAAATTTGTCTTTAGCCTCGGTTATAAAAATCTTAATCAAAGAATCATATTTCTTAGGAATGTATTCAATTAACTCTTACAATTTATCGGATGATCTTGTGCTCTCCTTAGCCTAGAATTCTGGTACAAGTCGGTTCAAACTTCAAAAGTGTTCCAAATTAATTCTCTATCCTTAGACTCCTCCTCTGCCAATTCTTGAGTTGCTTGATCCTAAAGTGCTACAATGGCCAAAATTTTCTCTGTCAATGACATCAAATGATAAGGCTTGTCAAAACTGATAGAAAATTGTGGCATTTTCTCTTTGGCTAAGGATGATGTGTCAATTGCCAAACTGGAAGCGAAGTCTATCATTGTCTATTTGCCTATGTCAGTTGGTGACTTATCCTTTGTAGCCTTTACCTCATGTGCACCGATGGCTTCACCACTTGGTGCCTCACTCACTACTGGTGCATCATCTGAAACCTTATCCTCAGTACCTTTATCCTTCTCAACCTGTGTCTACATCCCATAGATGGTATTCTAGAGGATTCTGAGTATCCTCAGCTTTAAAATTGGACTCATTAGCTAGTTGTGCAGTAACCGATGGAGTGCTAACCGGTGGATCTGTATTTACATATTGGTCATCTATTTTTACCAGTTCCTTGTCCCCTGGTAATTGTATGTTTTGTTATTCAACATTTAACTGGGACTTAACTCATATCCAAGACTCAAAAGAATTTGAAGAATATGTTTTGATTGTTGATTGCTTATATGGATATGTAGCATGTGGATATGTTGTTGGTTATATTCTTGTGATTACAGATCAATGAATTAATCTATGGGAGATGTGTTTTTGTCCTCTCTTTCTCTTCGACTAGATGAGCACATGTATTTTTGGTTCAAAAAGTATATTTTATTTTAGGCTAACTTGGTTCAACCTTTGATGATCTATGTTGTATATAAGGATATGTATGACTGAGCTGTGTGGAAGGAATTGTGATGAGTTGTTGAATGTAGATGCATGATGTGAAGATAATTAGTGAGGTTTGATAAAGTACAAAGAAGAAGAGGTGGCTTTGAATGATATGCAAGTTGTCCTAAGATTGTGACAGAGATATGAGACACAATGTTGGCAATTGAGGTCCGAGTTGTGTGTTTTGATGCATAGTTCATATCATTTTGGTATCTTTCCCTGAGTATAGTTAGCTTCAGGTTTCGCAAGTCCTCTTTTTTTTGTTGTGCCATCAGTAGTGAGCCTTGGTTTTCAACTTCAGAGGAGTTAGTTCTTTTCTTTGCAATCTGATATATATATATAATAGATATATTTTATGGGCAAGTGATCATTGTAGTTTTCCCTATTTGGGATTTCCACATAGAAAGTCTTGGTGTTCATGTGTTGGATGTGTGTTGAAGTTTAATTATTTATGTGTTGCATTTAATTTTTCTATTGGACCGATTCACCCCCCCTCTCAGTCTTGCCTTGGGTTCAACATTTCTCAAGCTCAGGTGAACCTTAACTGGCTATTGTAAGGAAGTTAAGTAGTAGAACAACTTCCTACACTAACCTTGAGAGGAGTGTAATGCAAAACATTTTACAAATCATCACAATAGTTACAGAAAACAAAAATAGATATAATAACATTCAAACCATAACACAATGATTTACATGGGGAAAACCCTTTCGAGAGAAAAACCCCACACTCCAAAAGCCACCCAATATGTTATTCAACAATCAAAAATAGATTACAATATACTTGCAGAGCAAGCTCTTTGTTGGATTACCACTAATTAGAGATTCATACACTCCTCTTTCATTTTCTTGGTAGCTCAATAGCTTTAAGACTCTTACATACACCCTCTATCTCACGCACCTCATATATAGGAGAAACAATACAAAAAATCATCAACCTGTAGTACAAAATTGTTACCCCTATATTTTTTCTTATGCCTAAAGCCTCATAATCAGATAAAATCCAGTTATTGCTAATGTTTTAATGTTGAAATTGTTGCTCAAAGGACCTTCATGGACATCCCCTACTTGCCAGTCATAAAAAAAAAATCATTATTTTTCAAATTATGTGAAAGATGACACAAAATCCTTTTGTAGAGATAATTTTAACCTCCTTTTGTCCAAAATGACCAGATTTTATGGCAAAAATCCATGTCGGCTGAGAGATTTTAATGCTTTTATTTTTGGGTTACCCATATGCCCAAAAAATTAAATCTCAAGTCTTATTTTTCATATGCAAAAAATTATTTCTAGGTTATGCTCTACTTGGCTTATTTATTCTACAGTTAATAATTTCACAAGAAAAAGAGCCCTCGATAAAAAGTTACATAGGTTTTTCTATGGCAGCCCAAAGGAACAATTGCCGTTGAACTTGAACTATTGAACCTTTTCAAAAAGTTCAAAGTTCAAGTTCAAGTTCAAAGTTGGAGTTCAACTAGAGTGGGTTGTATCATAGCTTTAGTTTTATGAGTGTAAGGTCTTTGTATTTTTTGGTCATTGAACTTGAACTTTGAACCTTCTTTGGTTCAAGGTTCAAGATTCAAAGGTTCAATGCACAACTAAATATGAAGACAAAGTGATAAATGAAGCATATTGTGGGCAAAGTATGTAATTTTGAACCTTCTGATTGAACTCCGCAAGTTCAAGGTTGAAGGTTCAAAGTTCAGGTTCAAGTTTCAAAGTTCAAAGTTTAAGTTCGCAGGTTCAATTTCAAAGGTTTGAATTTAGAGTTTAGAAATTCCTCAAATTAAACAAATGAAGGTTCAGAGTGTGTGGGTTCAAAATTAAACAAGTTTAATAATCCAATAACATTCACATGTATATTGCTTATATTTTTTCAATACAGCCTGTAACCACAAATTTTCTGAGTCTTTATTCTGAGACAGAAAAATTAGTCTCTGTGTAGGGGGCATAACTCACAATTCAACAGTTGGATCGCATTGAATTTTTTATATGTTTTACAAAAGCTAGTTTTCTAAATCCTCACTAGAGAAATTAGAAAAATATTATTGCGTTTAAGAGTTATTGATCTCTGAGTACGGGTCTATTAAAAATTCTGAGAAAAAAATTATCATGAGAAGCTCACGATGGGGACTCTTTTGAAATGGACATCCAGATAATAATTTATCCTGGAGATATAAAAAAATATGTCCACCTATCAACACATAATTAGATGTGTTTAATTTAAATTTTCTACAAATATTTCTTAGCAAGGAATGGAGGATAAAAGATTTGAAGCAAAAAAAAAGAAGAGTTGTTGGGAAGAAGATAAAAGATAAAAGAAAATATTAATTAATAATATTTTCAAGAATCAATTATTGATAACTGAAAGTCTCTTTAAAAAAGAGAGGTTACATATATGTAAGAAAATGAAAGAGGAGGATTTCTTCTGGGTTTGTTGTAAAAAAAGAGGGGGTAGTGTAGACACCCAAAAATGGTCAACGCTTGCGAGGTCATACTTTAACATTTGCGCATTGCCTCATTTTAGGTTTTTGCGTCGCATTAACATTTCTCCTATGTCACGCACTTGATTTTTATCATTTTGCGAACATCGAGTCATTCTTCTATATTCTTCAATCGTCTCGTCCTCGAATTTGGTCTTGTCGACAACATTATCCAGTCATGATTTTGATCGATTTTATCTTGTCATCAATCGTTGTCATATTCAATCTTGTCATCTTGCAATCAATTTGTCATTGATCGTGGTCGTTATCAATCTTGTCATCTTGCAATCTATTTTATCATCGATCCTCGTCCTCTTGTCAATCTTGTCATTTTGCGATCATTTCACTATCAATCATTATCTGTCTCAATTGTGTCAATTTGGATCAAATCATGTCAATTGGCGCATTTATCAATCAAATTATTTTGTCGCATTGGTCCTTTATCAATTCAAAATCATGACATTAATTATCTTTAATCAAGACCTAATTGTCATTTCTAATTCGTCTTCTAGGGTTTTATGATTTAGTCATTTAACCTAATTTGTCATTTCTTCCTTTAGGATTAAATAAATTACTTATTTATCCTAAGTCTTCTCATTACAATTAAATCTTTATTTAATTGGCTAATTATTCTTCTTTGTGAATTGATTAATAAATGAAAAATTATTAATTAATTCACTAATTCCTAAATCCTATTTTTCATCAATTTCCAATTTTCTAATTTGTCATCAATTTCAATTTCCTAATTTTTCAAATTTCTAATTTCTTTTCCCTCCTATTTCATCTCCTAATTCCATGGGAATGGCATGTCAATTTGTCATGAAATTGTCATAATTGATAATCAATCAATTTTGACATAGAATGTGTCATAATCAATCAATCAAAATTGTGCATGGAAAGTGCATAATTTGCATAATTTGTCATAATTAACATATTGATTTGCAATTTCCATTTGAATTGCATCATGCCAATCTTGTCACTTCTCCAATTTCTCTATAAATTGGATAATTTTTCTTCAATCAACCCCTTCAATTACTTCTTGAAATCCGAATTGCTGTCAAACTATCAAATTTTAGTTCTAGTACTCTTGAGCTTTTTGCTTTCAATTGTGAGAGCACTTGTAGGTGAGATCCACAAAACTATTGAAGAGGAAAGAACAATAATGGAGCCGCATGGAAGGAGTATTCAATCTTGAGTCTGGTTTGCATAATGTTTTCTTTTGAATGCTTTGTTTTCATACCTCTATTGAATGTGCATTGTGATTAGGTTCATTGCAATGAGTATTTCTTTGATTGAGCTATCATGTTTAATGATTTGATATATACTTATCTTGTGATGATTCCTAATTTCTACGCTACATTAATTGGTGAACCCGACGTGAAATACTAACCTTCTCACCATCTTACTGTGTTTTGGAGTCCTTCTAAGCTGATTTGCAGGTCAAAACTCAAAAACAGGGCCGTGCAGTGCATTCTGGACACATCCTGCGCCTGTGTAAAGCATCTTGCGCCTGTGTTGAAGAGTCTTGCGCCTGTGTCAAGACATCTTGCGCTTGTGTTTGACAACCTGCGCTTGTGTCCTGTCTTCTGCGCTTGTGTAAAGTCCAGATCAGAGGGTAAAAAAATGCAGTTTACTTGAAATTTTTTATGTTTTTTGCATTCTGTTTTCTGTGTTTTGGATTTTGGTACTAATTGTTGGTGCAGGATCTTGGCGTACGCATGACAAAGACTAAAAATCAAATTACTAACGTGTGTTATGCAGATTCGATGGTCAAAGACTACAAATCAAACTTCTGACATGTGTTTTGCAGGTTGCCTTGGAGAACCAACCAAATTGTGTGTTTGAGATTTCTAATTAGGCACTTAGTGATTTTTTTAAGTAGGTGGAAATGAACCTTTGTTTTCTTTGTTTGTTAAGTATGACATTGGAGTAGGAGAGTATGCTCTCATCCTTCTTAGGGTGATCAGAAATCCAGATCTTCAATACCATGCTTGTCTTGTTGATTGTTTGTCTCCATTAGAGGGCCTGCCTTCCCGACCACTTTGCTTTAGCAAGCAAGTGATAATCGTGAGAAGGGAACGACCCAAAGTGAGTACGGCTAGAATTCCTGGGCATTCTAACTCACTATAAAAAAATACCTGATGGGCGAAAGCTTTGAAGGAAGTGTTACGTGGGAATTGCAGTTACTTGGGAAGTGATGCCCCTTGAAACTCTTTCTCATATCAACATCTAAGTAGGGCCTCTTGGTCTAAATCGCGCTTGCGCGACTACATTTGTTTGGTATCTTGATGGGCTTAATGTCTCAATCATGCTTGCATGACATCAAGGAGTAACGCTTAACAGAAATCCTTACTACATACCTTGTTTTTAGAGGCCAAAAACCCTTCTAGTTGCTTGAGAAGGACAAATTCGGATACTTGGAAGAGATACTAAGTTCGCCATGGGGAGATTCCATGGGGACTGATGCTTGGCTGCCCTGAGAAGTGAGTGCCGTGGAGGGGAGCCCGTGGGGTCAAGCATCTATGTATTCTCCTTGAATCCCATAATGAGTCTACCTCTCAAGTACCTAATGTCTTTGCCTACCATAAGAAATGTGGAAATGAGCATGATTGTCTTGAGTCTAAGTTGCAATATCTTGTATTCTTTGATTGTCAAAAGTTGAATACCATTTCAAGAACAAGCACATTGATATAACATAAGATCAAACACCAAAGATATTCATCCAACAAACATTCAACAAGATTCAAAGATCATACTTCAAACATGGTTGTCAAGCATTGTTCAAAAACTTGTCTCAACACTTATGTCACTTACATTTAGGTTCATCCTAGGTTGCATTTTTCAAAATCATTGTCAAGTACCAAGGTTAAGTTTCACCTAAGTCATACTCCTTTGCATATCAATAAGAGTTATCCATTTGCATATGTCCTCTTGCATTAAAGTCATAACATTGTCATACATTTGCATTTGCATATCCCAAGTCTCTTCATTAAGCCTAAGTCATTGTCATATCATATTAAGATCATTTGCATATTAATTGTCCTTTTGCATATAGTGTCAAACCTAGGTCTTGTCATACTTGAGTAATCCAAATCTTCGATAAACCCGAAGTCATTGTTAAGAAGTCTAGACCTTGTCAACCTTTTGTCCTTTTGTCATCAATATCATTTCGTCAAACCTAGCTTAGTATCCAAACATATAGGGGAGACATTGTCATCTTATCCTTTGTCAATTAAGTCCTTTTGTCCTTTGAGGTCTAGATGTCATTTCAATATTCTAAGGGTCTCTTTTAGATTTGCATTTCAAAAGTTTGTCAAAATCTTCAAAAACAACCAAAAACATAGATTGCATTTTCATTTATTTAGTTTGCATTTAGTTGCATATCATATATTATCCTTGAAAAAATTCTAAAATTATTGCATTTGCATAGTGACATGTCTATTGAAACAAGGTTCCAAGTACCAATGATGCAACAAAGTTTGACATATCAACCGACAATGCAATCACAATTCTATTCAACCCAACAACAAAGCAACATTGGTCAAACTTATCATGATGATTTAAATGTCCAAATACAAAAACTAGAGGAGAAACTAGCTCAAGAAAAGGAGATATTGGAGAAAAAAGTGATAAACAGTGAGAAGATAAGATCTCAAATGTCCAAAATGTTTCGAAAATTTCCAGGTCAAAATTTTGAGCCAATTAATGTAAGATCTCTTCTTGAACGATCAGACATACCAGCTCTCCTCTCCCAAATAGAGATGATGAAACAATTACAAGAAAGGAGACAACATCAATTTCAACATTATGTGCCTCCACAACAAGAACAAGAAGGTGTTTACTATCAATCATATTTTCAACCATCACAACCAATGACACAACCAATTGTTCAACATATGCAACCAACACAACCAATGGTTCAATTTCAACAAAATGTCCAACCAACTATACAATGTCAACAAATGGTTCAACCAATGGTGGAATATCAATGTCAACAACCACAATCACCAATTCAAAAACAAAACTTGCAACATGCACCAAGCCGAATTTTGAACATGTCAAACCAAAATGATCAACATCTAGTTCAATATCAAAAAATGACATCAAATCAAAAACAAGTTCAAATTCAATCAACATATCAATGTCAACAACTACCACCAAACATTCAAAAACAAAGGTTGCAACACACACCAAGCCAAGTTTCAAACATGTCAGAACAGTTAAACCAAGTCCAATATCAAAACATGACATCAAATCAAAAACAAGTTCAAATTCCAAGTCCAACTATGTCAAAACCTCGAAAGAAAGGTGGCCTTATTGCAATGCTCTTAAGGAAAAAACTAAGTGAGTCTTTTGAGGAAGATAAAGATAATACACTTATGTCTAGCAATGCCTCATCCCCTCACAAGAAAATTGACTCTCCAGTGGCATCTATCCCTACACCTTTAAAAGTTTCACAAGAACCTTCCATATTCTCCTCATCAAACAATACACCCAAGGATGCAATTATCCAAGAGCTATCCATAATTGATTGCCACGATAATCCAATTTGTGACGCACATCCTTGTCATGTTTCAGAAATACAAGACCCAATGCCACCATGCACTTTATTGCCATTACCTGTTTTAGAGGACCCCATTCGAAGTCCCTCTTCCTCATGTTCAAGCATTAATTCCTTGCCAGAATCCATCGCAAATGTTCAAAGTGCATCCCCTTCATGCCAAAGCATTAATCCCTTGCCAAAATCCCCCATGCATATTCAAAGTCCAACTCCATGTCAAGAGGATAATTTAGAGCATGAAGAAATGAGTCCTAAAGAAGATGAAGATCAAGATCAAACTATATCATCCCATCCAATTGTTGACCAAGATCCCATTTCCCTAGACACTCACGATGATTCCCCTATTCTTGTCCATCCTATCCAAAGTCCTATTGACACTCCATTCCCCGAGCAAGATCAAGATATCCTAGTCCATCCAATCCCAAAGGATCCCATTCCATTTAATGAGCAAAATGTCCTTTCAAATCCCATTGACATTCCACTTCGTCAGAAAGATCAAGATATCCCTTCCATCCTTTCTGACGATCCCATTAAAAGTCAAGAGCAAAGCACCTTTAAAGAGGAATCCAATGATCTTCCTCCTTGTCAAGATCAAAGTGTCTTTCCAAATTCATTTCCAACACAAGATCAAATTATTCCTTCAGATCCTCCACAAGATCCACTTGTTCCTCCATCTCCATGTCCTAATCCTGCATATCCACCCCAAGATCCCATTTCTTTTGAGGATCCCATTATTTCTCCCATTCCATCTCTTGAAGAGCCTGTCATTGAGCCATGTCAACTACACACTCCTAGTCCCCCTCATGATCCTGATACCCCTCATGATTCTAACGTGTCAGTGCAAGATGTTCATGAACCCTCGACATGCATAATGGGTTCTTCCACTTTGGTGCAATCCGATCCACTTCAAGATCTCATTATTTCTCTCATATCACATCCACCTCATAATGAACTCGCGTCTTCTTCCCAAAGAAAAGAGTATCCTACAAGTCAAGATATTCATAAAGGCAAAGGGGTAGACCTTCACAAGCAGGAACCCTTCCATATCAAAGAGTATACTAATGGTCATGGCTACAGAACTCACACTCAAGGTGTTGGTATCCCTTCAAAGTCAAAATCCAAATGTCCACCTTCCCCATCATCGCTTCCATCCATTCTAGGTCCCTATATCCCTCCATCTCCTATGCAACATCAGCAAAGGCACACATCTTGGAGAACCTTCCATCCATCCCACATGCCTCCATATCATTCCCGTCCACACCAACATTCATTCCCTCCTCCAAGCAATTTGGATGCCAAGTATAAAAGTCATAAGTCTAAAAATCCACATGTATTCAAGGATCAACATGTCCAATCTAATCGACATGTCAAAACAAAGAACAATATGATCTATAAAGAAGAAGAAAAATACAAAAGGCCACAAAGGCCCACTGAGCAAAATAAAGCAAAGTCAAAATATATATGGGTTCCTAAACCCCTTGTGCAAGAAATACACTCCAAGGAACCACAAAAGCATGAAAAATCAAAAACCATGTGGATCCCCAAGAAGCTCCTTGAAGCACAAAAAGAAACATCCAACTTGGCATCCAAAATTGCTATTCCTCCATCCAAATTGTCCAAGTCTATTTCTCCATCACCTTCTTCATCCATTTTGGGCCCTTATGTCCCAAAATCCCAAGCTATTCTTCTGTCAAAATCTCAATATCCAAAATACATTTGTCCTCCATCAGTCCATCACCCCTCAAGGTGTGTGCCAATGTCGATCTTGCCTTCATTTCCATCCACTGATGCCCAATTCTTCCAATACCCTATCTATTATCCAATGCATATTTTCCATCCTTCCATCCCTCGTATCCCATCCTTTGCATAAATACTCGCCTTAGTTTCATCTCATTTTCCATGTCCTTATCCTACCAACGTCTTTGAGCATAATTTTAAAGGTCATGGTCCATTTTTTTCAAGGCTACTATCCAAATAAAAAGACGCTTGAGTCCTTCTTCCATCCCCTATCATGTGTCCATCTTCTTCTGAAAAAGTCAAAAATAAAAAAAATCAAAAAACAGTGAAAAGCAAAAAAAAAAAAGAAAAAGAAGAAAAAAGTCAAGAAAAAATAATTCGTCCACTGGTGAAAACCTGGCAAACAGGCGCCTTGGGCAAGTACCATGATGAAAACCTGGCAAACAGGCGTCATGTGTAATCTATGAACTTCTTGCACACCACACTTGGGGGCAGGATTCCTCCTTCATATCCTATTGCCCTTCATTATCCTATCATACCATGTCATACTCCTTCATATCCTATTGCCCTTCATTATCCTATCATACCCTATCATTACCATTCATATCCTATTGTCCCTCATGTCCATTTCCCTTTCCACCTTTTGATCTTGACAAGGCTGACGATCTTCATGAGCATCACGCATCTTGTTTGCAGCTTTTAGTCTATCATAGCTTTTGGTCTTTATCCATTTGCTTATTACAACCTTTCATCCATATTCCCTATCTTATTGCAACTTTTTGCCACTATCCCTTAGCCAATCCCAACCTTCAGTCCATGTCCCTTATCCATTCTTGGTCTTGCTTATCCTATCCATATCTTATCACTATCCATACACTCTTTTTCATTCCTTGATCTTGATCTGACATAAGGACACAAAAAATTTAAACATGTTTTTCAAAAACCTCTTGACATGTCCCTCCCTCATGCCATGTCACTACTTTACATTGTCATATCCAGTGTCTTGTCCCATCATGTCATAGCCCTTGAAAATTGCATCCACGTTGTCTCCATAATAAAAGGCCTTTATCTTCCTTCTATCCACCAACATTTCAGCAAGCCTATTTATTCACCTATCATATTCCTTTCCTTGCTAGACACTGGGGGCAAAATCTCAAAAAAATTGAAAAATGTCATGAAAAAAGTCATAAAAAAATCTTAAAAAGTCCTGAAAAAAGTCATAAAAAATCTTAAAAAGTCCTGAAAAAATTCCAAAAAAATCTTAAAAAGTCTTGAAAAAATCCATAAAAAATCTTAAAATGTCCTGAAAAAAATTCATAAAAATTGAATAATGTCCTGAAAAAATCTTTAAAAAATTGAAAAATGTCATCAACAAATTTCATAAAAATCATATAAAGTCCTGAAAAAATTGAAAACACAAAAAAATTGTAACACTTCAAAAACAAAACAAACATTCTGCAATAAATTATTCCCTTTGTGCATCGACAACTCACTGCGTATACGTCCAACAATTTGCAATCAAACATTGTGCTTTAACTGAAATCACGCATTAACAGATGAACTTTTTCAACTCAAACCAAGCATTCAAACTGATCCAACTTGTCTTATCACTCGAATATCAGCATCAAAATCATTTGTCCTTGTCACATTATCATGGGTCTTATACAGGGGTGGTATACTCGAAACCAGACTGTGTCCTGTCTTAGACGGGGTACCGCATTTCCTGAAACCAGACAGCATGATCATCCTATCAGCACATTCAACTTTTGACAATGAAGATCAAGATGTTTGTTTGTTTGTTTGAATTTGCGCATCTTATCTTTTTATTGATTTATCTTCGATCATGTTCCTATGTTGCTCGATGATGTCACTGAGTGATTTAGAGTGACCGGGATGGCTCATGATCCTTTTCTTTTTTGATTGTGATTGTCGTTTGTTTATGCTGTGTCTGTCTTACGCAAATCGGGTTGCATTTCAGCTCTGGCCTTCAATGCCATGATGCTACGCATCCATTTTGCTAAATAAAAATAAAGGTTCTCACCTACAAAGTGCATTACTGAAAGCAAATTTTCATCATCTCTAACTGTCTTCTATCTCATTTCTTCTTACTAACATTTCTTCCGTCCGGTCGGATAGTCAGTTCGGTCTAGTGCTCTGATATCCACGCACATATGCTGCATCCTGCATCCATTTGGTTAGTACATTTGCATTCCATCACATATTACATCAAGCATTTTTCATTTCATAAATACGTCAAAAAAAAAAAATACATAAAAATACATCCATACATGTTCATACAAAGTGCATAAGTCATCCATACATGAAAAATAACATCAGTCATAACATATTGCATCCATCATATCGATGCATATCATATCACATATCATAATAATGTCAGAGTACAAAATCGGACTGTCTGTCCTAAGTATGGCCCGCAGGCTGACTACATAATGTCAAACTACATAATGTCCACTGTCTGTCATATGGAGCACGTGCCTCTGTCACTGGGTGCTCCCTCTGTCCTCCTCATCCCTGCCATGTCTCGCAGATGATGTACCTGGTCCTGGTCCTGGCTGCGGTGGTCTCATCGGTCCACTCCCTCCTATGCTGCTCAATGACCTCCGAGAGCGTGACCTGCTCTCTGTCCTCGATCGTGCCCGATATGAAGGTGCTCTCCGCTCCGGTGGAACTGCACCCTCATATAGTGTCCTCCAGTACAGTCTCTCCTCGCCGGTCTCTACTAGCATCTGTGCCATCTCCCGTGCACTGGCATCCCTGATCGACCCAATGAACTCAGCGACTCTCTGTCCCTCTCGCTGTGCCTGAGCTATGGCTGTATCCCGAGCCTCTGTGAGTCTGGCTATCTCCGCTCTGAATTGCTCATGCTGTCTCTCCAATATTGCAATATAATCCTGCTGGCTCGCTATGGTAGCCCGGTACATGTCTATCTCCTCTGTCCTAGCTATCTCTGGCTCTATGGGAATATCTTGCAAAGTCTCCTGATCCGCTGTGTCTGGCTCCTCGTCATCCTCGTCATCCTCGTCATCCTCCTCGTCCTCATCATCTCCCTCCTCTCCTGTGAGTGGGAAGTCCTCCTGTCTCCTCGGTACTGGAATATCCGGATCGGTCAAAGGCACTGGCCGTTGCTGTGCGAACCATGTCTCATAATCCTCTGTAGTCCCAGCATCTACCACATCTGACATCCAATCCCACTGTCTCTGCTGTAACTGTGCAAAGTCGGCATATGCTATACGTGGCTGAATCATACTACCCCACTGACTCGTCTCTCGGTGAGATCGAGCAAAGTATGCAGTCCTCCAAGGAACATCCTGTGTCTCTCCAAACTGTCGTCTGACCCTCTCTGGCAGGTATAACTCAATCACTCTCTGACGGTTTACTGGTCGCCCAATCAAGTACCTCTCCTGTCTGCAGTATGGTAACTCATCATGATCATCTGACCATCCGGGGCACTCTAGATATGGCCTCCATATGAACTCCCTAAGTCTGTCTAGCTCATGTCGCCAGTATAATATGTATCCAAAAGGACCCTGTCTCAGTGCTCCACCATAGCTGTACACGTATGGTCGGTGTGGTACCACCTGTCTATCTGTAATCGGCCGACATATGGCAATATGCTCAAATGCCCATACCTGAAGCAATGTCACTCCACAACTCAGCGTCTGCACTCCCTGATACGCTATCTGATGTAGCTGGAAATACAACATAGCCAGTACACATGGTCCCCATGCGTACACTGTCCCCTCTGTCACCATCTGCTCTAATACTCTTCCCCAACCAATAGGGAATCCATGTCCTCGTCTGTCACCTGCCAGAAGACATGCTATCACCACTGCTATCACCACACATCGCTGCTCATACTCGGCTGCCATAGTCTCCCACCGAATCTCCCTCTCGACAATGTCTAGATCCTCTGCGTCACACTCAAACAGTCTGCATAACGCGTCTCTCCCTGTCACTGGGTCGTACTCTATCATCTCCCCATGTATAGGAATGCGGAGGATGCGCCATACATCCTCTAGAGTCACTGTCGCCTCGCCAGTCGCCAAATGGAATGAGGAAGTCTCTGAATGCCATCGCTCTGCCAATGCGGTAAGCAATCCTGTGTTTGCCCTAATTTCGGGCATATATGTGATATAATACAATCCCAGTCCAGCTAATGTGTCTCTCTCTGTGCTCCTGAGTCTATGTCGTAGCATGAAACAGTCCGGTCGATTCTCCCGTGCGATCAATGGATATTGTCGACTCTGCATCACAATCGGGGCATCATTTTGTCAGTTTTAGGGTTTTGCTCCTACGGGTTGCATTTCCTCATTTTCATGTCCAAATTGGGGTGTTTTTCATCTACATTGGCCTATCCTACCCTTCCCCCCCCCTGTTAGGTCATTTGCATGCAATTTCACCTCAAAACTAGGTTTTTTTGACAACTTGCGCCTGTGTTGGATAAACTTGCGCCTGTGTTAGATGAATTGCGCTTGTGTATTCATACACAAGCGCAGAACTCCTTACACAAGCGCAGGTTTAGACCACACAAGCGCAGGAGTTCATTTTGGTGCCTCCTGTGGGTCCCGCAATGTCCCGTAAGCCATCAAAATTCATGAAATCAAAAACATGGGTTTTTGCGATACATACCGCTGCTCCTGCATCCTCCGGTCGTCTGAATGTGCGTACACGTTCTCCAAGGTGATCTGCTGTTGGAATGTTCGCCATCTGTCTGCAAGTGTCCTTGTCCAGAGCAACAAATCCTTCTCTTTAGCTAGTGCAAATGAGTCATTTTCACCCTCTTGGTCCCATTTATAGCTCTTTGTCATTGCATAGATGGACGTGCGTCCTCTCCATCTTATGTTGGTCGCGGTCTTGTGCACATTAAATTGCTTGTCTGTCATGCATCCGATCTCCGATTGTCAGTCTGTTCGATCCTATCATTTTTATCGATCAATTGGCCTCTTTTCCGCATGTTTCCGGCCAATTCCTCGAGGGGGCATGCATATGTCATTATTATTGTCTGGGGCATTTTTATTATTGTTCTTTGAAACAACGCTCAGAATCGCATTGTCTCAAAGAGGGGCAAAATGTAGACACCCAAAAATGGTCAACGCTTGCGAGGTCATACTTTAACATTTGCGCATTGCCTCATTTTAGGTTTTTGCGTCGCATTAACATTTCTCCTATGTCACGCACTTGATTTTTATCATTTTGCGAACATCGAGTCATTCTTCTATATTCTTCAATCGTCTCGTCCTCGAATTTGGTCTTGTCGACAACATTATCCAGTCATGATTTTGATCGATTTTATCTTGTCATCAATCGTTGTCATATTCAATCTTGTCATCTTGCGATCAATTTGTCATTGATCGTGGTCGTTATCAATCTTGTCATCTTGCAATCTATTTTATCATCGATCCTCGTCCTCTTGTCAATCTTGTCATTTTGCGATCATTTCACTATCAATCATTATCTGTCTCAATTGTGTCAATTTGGATCAAATCATGTCAATTGGCGCATTTATCAATCAAATTATTTTGTCGCATTGGTCCTTTATCAATTCAAAATCATGACATTAATTATCTTTAATCAAGACCTAATTGTCATTTCTAATTCGTCTTCTAGGGTTTTATGATTTAGTCATTTAACCTAATTTGTCATTTCTTCCTTTAGGATTAAATAAATTACTTATTTATCCTAAGTCTTCTCATTACAATTAAATCTTTATTTAATTGGCTAATTATTCTTCTTTGTGAATTGATTAATAAATGAAAAATTATTAATTAATTCACTAATTCCTAAATCCTATTTTTCATCAATTTCCAATTTTCTAATTTGTCATCAATTTCAATTTCCTAATTTTTCAAATTTCTAATTTCTTTTCCCTCCTATTTCATCTCCTAATTCCATGGGAATGGCATGTCAATTTGTCATGAAATTGTCATAATTGATAATCAATCAATTTTGACATAGAATGTGTCATAATCAATCAATCAAAATTGTGCATGGAAAGTGCATAATTTGCATAATTTGTCATAATTAACATATTGATTTGCAATTTCCATTTGAATTGCATCATGCCAATCTTGTCACTTCTCCAATTTCTCTATAAATTGGATAATTTTTCTTCAATCAACCCCTTCAATTACTTCTTGAAATCCGAATTGCTGTCAAACTATCAAATTTTAGTTCTAGTACTCTTGAGCTTTTTGCTTTCAATTGTGAGAGCACTTGTAGGTGAGATCCACAAAACTATTGAAGAGGAAAGAACAACAATGGAGCCGCATGGAAGGAGTATTCAATCTTGAGTCTGGTTTGCATAATGTTTTCTTTTGAATGCTTTGTTTTCATACCTCTATTGAATGTGCATTGTGATTAGGTTCATTGCAATGAGTATTTCTTTGATTGAGCTATCATGTTTAATGATTTGATATATACTTATCTTGTGATGATTCCTAATTTCTACGCTACAGGTAGCATTGTTTTCTGGACTCCACAGTTTTATTTTTCAGAAGTGTTGAGTCTGTAAGCCCACATTTTGGTATTGATGGAATGAAGAAGATTTTGTTGATCTATACATTTCTCAATATTTTCTTTAAATTACAATGAGCTTTGTTTCTCTTGTGATTACCTTTCATTGCCTTTTCTATTACATTAAACTATGTATGCATTTAATTCTAAAACTTTGATTTCAGAAATAATTTGTATGTTGGAAAGAAATCTACTATTAGCTCTTTGTCTAGGTATTCTGATACCTCTTGTCCTTTGAGGCATGAGAGAGACTCGATCAAAGTCTAGAGCATTTTGATCTATTGAAAGGGTATTTTCATAGGTGTGGATAATTAAACTGTGTTTTAATTATCTCCATTCACTTCATTATAAATATGCTATTCGCATCTGTGTCATGGCTATGAGTAGATGTTAGTTGCCTTTATTGCTTTCTGGTTAAAATAATATTCAAAAAATATACATTTTTATCCAACGAAGAGAGCTATACCTTTATATCAAAATTCAGAGAACACTTGCACTCACCATTGCAAGTGACTCAACAATTGGTTCTTGTTTTTGTCTTTCAATTTGGGAATTTGGGAGTCATTTTTGAAAGGTATTTAAGAAGGACAAATTTGTTAACCAACAAAAACCATGGGCTAAAACCACCCAGTAAGGTATAACCAACCTTATCTCCCTTCTAGATGCCCTATGATGTGTCCCTCCCTTTTTACAACTCATTTATGTGTCCAATGTATTTTATATTTCCTATTTCAAGAGTACAAACTTCCAAAGGTCATAACTTGAGAACTATGTGTCCTATTGACGAACTGTTTGAAGTGTCGGAAAGCTCGTAAAGTTATCTATTGCCTCGTAAACCACTATTCTCTTTATACCCACTTTTCAGGATGTTTTATGGCCTCTAAAGTCCAAAAAATCAAATTTAAACCTTTCATTAGACCCCTCCCGAACGAGAAATTTAATATCTTCAAAACTAGCTATATTCTGGTGACATAACTTTACTAGAATGCTTTTCTAGCCAACCAAAAGCTTCAGGGAGAATTTCACACCATTTTGTGCTCAAATGAAAACTTTTTATCAATGCAAGGTTGAGACACCATTTTCCTTACAAATCTCCCACTTGTCGAACACCTTGCAAGAGAAAAGGGAGTATCAACAAAATAAATCAATTGCTAGGGGCCATGAGGTCCATAGACTCCGAGAACCATCTGAAGTTCTCTGTGCTCACAACCTTAGTTAAAGAATTTACAACATTCATCAAAGTTTCTACCTTAACTAGCTTCACATTTCTATCTTCAACCATATCTCTAACAAAATGATACTGAACATCAATGTGATTGGTCCGGGCTTGAAATGTCAGGTTCTTAGCTAGGCAGATCACACTCTGATTGTCACAATAAATTTTCATGACTCTTTGTTTTATTCCAATGTCTGAACATAGTCTCTTAAGCCAAATGGCCTCTTTACAAGCATGTTTAGCTATCATATACTCTGCTTCAGTAGTGGACAAAGAAACCACATCCTTTCGCTTACTCATCCAACTAATTGCACCACCAACTAAAGTAAACACATAATGACTAGTGGATCTTCTGCTATCAGTATCACCTATCTAGTCTGAATCCACATAACCATGAATATTAAGGGAAATCACATCTCCAACTAAACTACCATGATAACACAAAGAATACTCTGAGGTACCCTTCAAATATCTGAAGACTCTTTTGATTGCATCCCAATAAACTCTACCAGGATTAGACATACATCTGGACAAAATTCCAACTGCTTGGGCAATGTTTGGTCTAGTATAGACCATAGCATACATCAAACTTCTAACTACACTTTAGTAAGGCACTCTACTCATTTCTTCCATCTCTGATGGGGATGTAGGACAATCTCTACAATCATGCATGTTGAACCTCTATAAAACTAAATTCACATACTTTCTCTGGCCTAGCCATAGCTTTCTGTTCACTCTATCTCTTCTAATTTCCATCCCAAGAATGTGTTTTGCTGCACCAAGATCTTTCATTTCAAATTTAGCAGCGAGCTAAGACTTTAGTTTTGAAATCATACCTTTCCCTTTACCAACGAATAACATATCATCAACATACAATGCAATGTACATGAAATGATCACCATCAGATTTATAATAAACACACTGTGAAGCAGTCACTAGCTAGGAGGGACCTCAAAGAGATTAGTCCAGACCAGTCAGCAAGAGTAAAGACAATAGAAACATAGGGACATGATGGAGGCAATGAAGAATAGATTGAATTATATTATGAAAATTAATTACAACCAACCTATAACAACCAAGTTACAAAAATTGGCTGACATGCCTGCCAAAACATGCTCAAAATATAGAACAAGTCACAACTGGGACCTCAAATCTTAAGATTTGTCTTCTATTCTCAGTCTAACTTCCTCCTTATATTCTAATGCTCTATTAAAATTATTTATATGATCCAATTGGATCTGGTCACCCCAAAAAGGGATCAAAACCCAAAGAACAAGACCTAACGTGTAAAACCAACAAGGTCCGCCTTCGCCAAATAAATTCCTCTGAAAAATCCAAACGATGAAGTTGAGATCATGAGGAAAGGTTAGCCACATGCTAAGAAATTTTGGATTCAATTCCCAAGACTCCACAAGCTACAGAAGGGATCCTGTAGATCACCAATGCAAATAGGTCCAGGCAACTAGTAATAGAAAACTGTCTTGGAAACTGGTAGCGATAATTTGCCTGAAAATGATCCAAATGCTCCATGGTTTGGGAATAAGGAAGATGATCAATTCTTCAAGAAAAAATCTAGCTTCAGAGATTCCGGTGAGCCAAATTCAAGACACATGGAAAGAAATGCTGAAACTGCAAATAGAAAGCAAAACATAAAGGAAATATTTCTGGTTGATGCAAGATTGCTATGAACCAAAGATACTCCTTTATCACAGTTATCTGATTTAGAATGCTTAAATCTAAAACTAAAGACATATGTATCAAATTTCTTGTACCACATCCTAGGTCTTAGTTTGAGGCCATATAGGGATTTCTTTAGTTTACAAACCAAATTACTTTTACCTTTCACCACATAGTACTCTGGTTGTGTGATATAAATATCCTCCTCCAAATCACCATGAAAGAAAGTAGTTTTCACATCCATTTTCTCAACCTCTAAATCATAAGCAGTAGCAATAGAAAGCAAAAATCTAATGAATGTCATTTTGGCAATATGAGAAAATATCTCACCATAATCAACACCCTCAACTAGAGAGTAGCCTTTTGCAACCAAACTCGCTTTATAATTCTCAATGCTTCTATCTGAACCATTATTTTTTCTTAACACCGATTTGCAACCAATAGGCTTCCATCCTTTAGGCAATGGTACAAGATCCCATTTATCATTCTTTTTCAAAGCTCTCATTTCTTCTTCCATAGCAATCTTCCAGGATTCTGCATCATTCATACCTAATGCCTCTTCTACAAATTTTGGTTCATCCACATTAGTATTCAAAGCAAAAATACATCTCCAATCATTAGGTGAATACCTTTTAGGTGGTTTTCTATGTCTTGTAGACCTTTGTACAGGTTGAGTTGGAGGTTCTTCCTCCTCTTCTAAAGATTTAGAGAAAGATGAGCTCTCCTCAACTTCTTTCCTATCTAGGGGTCTCGATTCAACTCTTTTAGGTGTAGAAGGAAACTAAATCACATCTTCCTTTTTAGTCTATTCTAACTACAATGTAATAGAAGGAGACTTAATTTCTCTAAAAATAACACTTCTACTATGAATTACCTTTTGTGCAACAGGGTCCCATAACTATACCCAATGAAGATATATTTCACAGCCTTATTCTCCAGCTTTGTTTGCTTCTCCTTTGGCACATGTGCATATGCCTTGCAACAAAAAACTCTAAGGTTTCTCAATGAAGGCTTGTGACCTGACCATGCTTCCATAGGAGTTTATCAACGAGAGCTGTTGTAGGAGACCTATTAATCAGGTAGCAAGAAGTGGCAATAGCTTCAGCCCAAAACTTTTGTTCTAGACTAGCACCACTCAACATACTCCTAGCCTTCTCCATCACTATCTTGTTCATTCTTTCTGCAACTCCATTCTGTTGTGAAGAATATGGTGTTGTCTTCTGTCTGTTAATGCCACAGTCTTTACAGAATCTATCAAAATCTTAAAAAAAAATTCACCGCCATTATCAATCCTTAAACTTTTTTTTTTTTTTCTATTCTGCAAGTCAACCATTGCTTTAAATTCTTCAAATCGATTGAAAACTTCAGATTTACTGTTTAGAAAATATACCCATGTCCTCCTAAAATCATCAATAAATGAAACATAATATGTGGATTTTCCAGTCGAAGGAACATCTATATGACCAAACATATCAAAATGAATAAGATCCAAAACACCACAAGTTTTCTAAGAACTCGAGGAAAACTAAACGCGGTTTTATTTTCCATAAATGCAATGCTCACGGTTTTCAAATTCAAGATTACAATAATTCAAACCTTCAACAATGTTTTTATTTTTCAAGGCTCTTAGACCCTTTTCTCGAATGTGGCTAAGCCTCTGGTTCCATAACATAGTCTTCTTTGTAGGTAACTTTTCTTCAGAAGAAAGAGAACCCTTGGGTACCCAAAAACCATTTCCATCTGCTAAAGGTCAAACCCTCAAATGTTCCACAGATTTAGTTTTTACAGAAGTGCTATTACACTCAAAAGTGTATGTGTCTAGCTTATACAAAGTGTGAAACCTGATACCTCTAGAAATTACCATAGCACCCTTAATCATCTTACATCCTACTTCAGAAAAGAGTACCTCCACACCCACATCTATTGGTTTTCTTAGAGATAACAGATTTCACTTTAAACTAGTTATATGCAACACATCATTAATCCTTTTTATCCTACCATCAGAAAACTTAATTCTAAATTTACCTTGACCAACAATGTCTAAATGTGAATCATCACCCAAGTACACCTTACCTCCATTAAATTCTTCATATTCATAAAACCAATCTCTATTGGAATTCATATGAAAAGATGCACCTGAGTCGATTAACTAAGCATCATTACTTGCATGAGTCGCCAAAGCTGTAATAAATGTATCACCATCTTCTTTCTTAGATTCAAAATCAGAATCAATCTTCTTCTTCTTCTTCTTCTTCTTCTTCTTCTTCTTTTCTTCTTTGCAGTCCTTATGGATGTGACCTGGTTTACTATAATTCCAGAAAATGACTTTGAACTTTCAAGGAGATTTCGATCTCCCTCACGATTTGGACTTATCGCACTTATCATTATTCTTGCCTTTCTCCTTAGGTCTTCCATAAATAGTTATGGTTTCCTTAGAATTGTGGGATACCTTCCCTCACATCTCTTTTCCAAGTAGGGTACCCACCACATCTTCAGACTTTAAAAAAAATAGAAGTACTACCGATAGCCATAACAAGAGAATCTGATGAATTAGGAAAAGAACAAAGCAAGATCCGACATTTCTCCTCTTTATTCGTCTTAACACCGACAGATACTAATTGAGCCACCAAGATATTAAATTCTTCTAGGTGGTCTGCAACTTGTCCACCCTCTTCAATCTTCAAGGAATACAATTTCTTCCTTAAGAAAATATGATTTAATAAATATTTCACTTGATACATTTCACCAAGCTTAGTCCATAGCTTCTTTGCAGTGTCTTTTTCATAGACATTGATCAGAATAGAGTCTATTAGGAATGGTCTAATTAGACCCTTGGCTTTTTAGTCCATAACATCATACTAGTCCACTGCAATAGGATTTGAGGGCCTTTGGACATTCACTGTTAGGATTCATGATAGTCCCAAAGATACTGAGAGGGGGGGTGAATCAATATCTAACCGGTTAACAAAATTTCTGACCTTATTAAGTATTTTGCATTCCAAAACAATGTATCGGTAAACAAGAATTAATGCAGTAAATATGAATAGTAAAGACAACATAGAAAGCACACCATAACACAAGATTTTTAACGAGGAAACCCGGTGTGGGAAAAACCTCAGTGGGATTTGTGACCCACAATATTCACTCACTGACCAATGAATGGATATCACTTGCAAGAGGGGCCTGAACATGCAGGAAGACCAACTGCCTACAGCTCACTGCTCAATTACAAAAGCAAGTCTCACTAACTTACAAAATGGATTTTGAGATTCCAATATAGTTTATTGCTTCAAAACAACATATGTTATGCTAGGTTTAGTACTAGTTTAAGCTCATACAATAACCATAAACCCTTCCACAAAATCTATCTTAATATTCACTCTTCATATCTATCTTTTATGTATCTCTCAAAATGATCTACAAGATCTCATACTTATATATGATTCTTCTTACAATATGCCATGTCGGCTTACAAAAGATATTACAATTAAATACAAAATATAATAATCAAAATCCTGTCGACTGACATGCCGGTAAATATTATTGTCGCTGTCGGTGAACTATCTATCGGTGTCGGTGCCTGAAGATATCCACAATGTTTTCGGTAAGTTGCCATCAATGACAACACCTTAAATCATCTTCAATTCTCATTGGAGTGTGAAATGCCAACAATCTCCCCCTTTGGCATTGATGGCAACACTCATGAGAAAAATCCAAAAACATCCCCAAAATTGAAGTCCAAAAATCTTACCAAAAATGTGTGCTTCCCTGAGCAGATGATCTCTTCTGAAAGTTATTTTTCTCTGTACTACTGCTCCCCCTTTGACATCAATGACAAAGGTTGTCATAATTGTCAAATGAGTGCAGTTTTTAGCTAGAACCTTGTAACCGATTGGTTATAATCTAGAATAAGTCTGCTAAGACCAAGTTCAAACTCTGAGTAAACCTATTTCTATCCTTCAAAGCTACATCTATTCTCTAAATAGTACTGGTGAGATGATGCATTTTCTCTTCCGGTGTCTTTTGTCCTTGAATAAATGCCTCAGAGATCTCTTTCCATAGAGAGATGAGATTATCCAACTTTGGACTGAGTCTGCATTTAAGATCTTTTGCTTTGCTCTGTTGGCATTATGTGAACCGGTATGAGGACATGATGACATTGTATGTTGTCATTGATGTCAATATGATGAAGAGGAGAGAACCGGTATAATGCTGTGAAATGGTACAACACTGTGAACCGGCATTTGTGCCAAAGTGAAGCGGTGTGTTTGTTTAAGGTAAACCGGCATGTGGTTATGGGAACCGGCACATGGAAGCTTTGTATGACTACTGGTTGGTAGTCTCAACTTCAGGGTTTTCGGTTGAAGTGCCTCAAGCTTGTGTGACTCAATTAGTGACTTTGTGTGATGAGTTAGCATTGTAACGAAGAACAAATCATGTCAGCCTTGTGCACGTGAAGGATCTTGCATGAAGGAGATTGTCCCTATCTACCTCAAGAATGTGCAAAGTCTGTAAACGATGATAACGTGTGATGGGTTATCAACCACCATGAAATCGGTGGAAAATGAACAATGGAGAACATCTTGAGATTGGTTCAAGACTGTTGCATTTAATGCAATGTGCTTAATGGTCAGGATTGAACCGTTTGAATTTCTTAACCTAACAGGTTTAGGGTTTAGGGTTTAAGCTACCGACCTATCTGTTTCCTATAAGGTCGATGTTGTGTTTCTTTTTGAATTTGTTGGAAAATGTTGTGTGTGTGTATCCAAGAGAAGAGATATGCAATTCTTGCTAGACTAGAAGAGACAAGTGATACCTACAGAGTGTAAGTGCAGAAGGTGAAGAGGAGCTAAAGTGGATCTACATTGGCATTGAGTGTTGTTACCAGATCATTTTAATACCTATTGATCTCTAACCACTTCAATAGTTGGTAAATCCCTTAATAGGGTAGCTTTAATAGACTTACTATAAATCCTTTAACAGGGTGACTCAAAACCATTGAGTTCTTGAAATCCTTTAACAAGGTAACCTCTAACAGGGTTTAACCCTTAACCGGGTATTCTAGCCATCCCTTAACTGAGTGATCCCTAACACGATCGGTTCCTAACATAACCTATTATATTAGTCTTTAACCAAACAAGGCTCCTAACAGAGCAAACTTCTAAAGAGTTCAAAAACAGCTTGTGGGTATTCATCCCCACCGTGGTTTTTCCCAGTTGGGTTTCTATGTGAAAAATCTGTGTGTCATGTGCGGTGTTATTCATGTGATGGTTTAAGTGATTTGTGTTTGAATTTAAATCATGTTGATCTAGCTATTTATATGTATCTTTGATGATAGATTACCTATTCATGCACTAGGGTGAAATAGAAATGAAGTATTAGAATGTATGAGAAGATAAGTGTCAATCGGTTTATGCTTGTCTCAGTTATTCTGGGTTTTGCCGGTTGTACTCTGTTTAAGACCGGTGTTACTGTTTGTTTGTCAAAGCACAGTGTCTGTTGACAAACCAGTTTAAGATTGAAGCTTTTGTTTGTACTGATTCACCCCCCCTCTTAGTACCGGTTTGGTACTATCCATTCATCATTGAGTTATCATGCCCTTTAACCTTTCCTTTTCTTTTTCTAACTTCTCTAGTTTCTCCTCAAATTCAGCAATTTCTTGCTCAATAATTGATATTGGTTTAGATGAGCCAATGATATTATCACCTATGTCATCAATTTCCTTTTATACTTTTTTTATTTCCTTATGAATATCCACTATCAAAATATTTGTCTTACAAGTGTCTATGTATAGTTCCTTGAACTCCATAATGGTTTTATTCAGTGCTAGTAAAAGAGTGTCGATGTGTTTCATGCACTTCTTTATTGTTTCACCAAACAATTTGTCTTTTTCCCTATCCATTTTCTGCTTAAATGTTTCTTCATTTATTTCATCTATAGTCAGTATATTGATAGTAATATATTTAGGCAATGTGTCTAACTGACTTAAAGAATCCTTATTACCTAGATTACACTTGGGTGTTACGGGTGCCATAGATATTGAGAGGGGGGGGGGGGTGAATCAGTATCTAACCGATAATAAGAATTTCTTAAGTTAAAACATGCAGAACATAATATAATAGTGTACCGGTATGCAAGAAATAATGCAATAAATAGAATCAAGAATATCCACATGAAAAGTACACCATAACACAAGATGTTAATGAGGAAACCCGGTGTGGGAAAAACCTCGGTGGGATTTGTGACCCACAATATTCACTCATTGGCCAATAAGAGAATATTACTTAAAATAGGGGCCTGCACATGCAGGAAGGCCAACTGCCTAGAGCTCACTCCTCAATGGGAAGTCACACTGACTTACAATAAGGATTATACTAATCCAATAACTTGTACTACTTTACAATAGCATCTTCAATGCTAGATTCAATACTGGTTCCTGCTATGTTCTTTACATATACCCTTTGACCTATATTTCGCACATTAGGTCTGCCTAATATTTTCCTTAATATTCCTTCATCACTCCTACAAATGTCTACAATGATCTCCTTTATATATAAGAGTCATTTTACAATTTGCCAAGTTAGCTTACAATAATAAACAAAATATTACATAACAAAAATCTTGTCGGCCTCTGTGCCAGTATACATGTTTTCTTCTGTACCGGTGCTAGTGTAGAGTGATCTGTTGATGTCGGTGCACTATCTTGCCAGTTTAATGCTTTGTCGGTATAATGTCTTGCCGGTGCCATAGGATTGCAAGGTTGCCATCAATGAAAAAATCTTCAATCACATACAATGCCTCATTGGAGTGTGCATATGCCAACAATCTCCCCCTTTGGCATTGATGGAAACACTCATGAGAAATTTCAAAAAGTATCCAAAATGTGTAGTCCAAAAATGTTACCAAAAATGTGAGAGCTCCCCCTAATCATATGATTCTTGTGTTTTGAATTTTCTCATCCCATTACTCCCCCTTTGGCATCAATGACAAAGGTTGTCAAGATGTCAGTAGAGTTTGTAGTTTCATCTATCCATAACCTCAACCTTGTACCTGGGTAGTTATGATCTAAAAATGATCTCCCAAAATCAAGTTTAGACTATCCATAAACTTCTTACTATCTTTTATTGTTGTCTCAGTTCTCTTCACTATACCGGTGAGATGTTGCAAATGCTCTGCCGATGTTTTGCTTCCCTGTGTTAATGCCTCAGAAATTTCCTTCCACAGAGATGCTAAATAGTCCAATCTTGGACTTCATTTAGATCTCAAATGTTTTGCCTTATTTATTATTCTTTCTTTCTCTCATTCCAATTTGAGTAGTTCTTTGTCAAAATTTGCTATCTTCTCTTTAAAAATTGATAGTGTATTAGGTGAGTTGACAAAGTTGTCTGCAAGTTTATTTATCTCATCTTGTGCCTTGCTTATTTTCTTGTCAATATCTACAGTCAAAAGTTTGTTTTACATGTATCTTTATACAGATTTTTGTATTATTTCAACAAATTACATAGTTCCAGTAGAAGTGTGTCAAAATCTCTGTTACACTTCTTTATTTCCTCATCAAAGAATTTTTGTTTTTCAATTTCTACCTTATCCTTCACTAACTCTTCCTTTATTTTCTCAATGTTTTCTAAGATATATTTACAGAATGTATCCAATTGTCCTAAAGAATCTTTATTATCTATATTACAATTGGGAGCTATTACCTTCAAAATTGGTATAGAATCATCAATTGCTTTATAAGCCTGTGAGCTGCTGTCAGTTATTTTCTTGATAGAGTCAAGTAATACCTCAGTCACATTTGTTGATTTGAATGCTAATGATGATCCAACAATCTGAGTACTAGTGGAAGTATCAATGCTTGTATTGACCTCTGGTAGGTTAGTTTGTGTTTGCATTTCTTTAAGCACTAGTTTTCCTACTTCACTAGTTACCGGTGGCACTATTTTCTTATGTACCTGTTCCGATTGATGTTGTTCCGGAGCCTTTAGCTCTGTTGGTTTCTCTGTATGTTGTGTTGTCTCTATCTGTGACTCAATCTCTACCTTTTTCTCTGTATCTTCTATCAGTTTCTCTGTTTCCCCTGCTACCAGAGGCTCATTAGCCATATCTAACTTATTAGTTGTATCTTTGTCTACTATTATGTTGATCTTCTGAGTATCAACATTCGTAGTATATAGGACTTCAAAATTAGGATTGTTATCTTCTACATCCATACTTTCAGTTGTCGGTTGATCTTCAGTAGTTGTTATTTTCACCAGTGGGGGTAGGTTGTCTTTAACTTTGATGCTTGGTGGTCCACCAACTTTACCTTTCCCCTTGTCTCTATCTTTCTGATATACCTTTATAGGTTTAGGTTTCCTGTACTCTTCTTGTTTTTCTTTGTCAACCAGGAATATATCCCATCCATCTTCTGTTTCCTCTATCACTTCATTAACTCTTCTTGCCATTAGTGAAATATACTGGTGTGCAGTAGAGAATACTGACCGGTTTGCTTGAGCAATCAAATCATCAATTTCTTTTGGAGAGTTTACCGGATATACAACAAGTGGCTTCTCAATTTTTATTCTCTTATCTAATTCTATCACTTCTTGCCTTCTAGCCTCAAGTCTTTTGAATAATTCATTAGGAATTTCATTTACTACTTCCATCAAAAATTTCTTGTACATGTCCATATGCAATATAGCATTGTTCTCAACTTTCTCTTTCTCATCAGCTGT
This sequence comes from Cryptomeria japonica, assembly GCF_030272615.1. NCBI lineage: Eukaryota > Viridiplantae > Streptophyta > Pinopsida > Cupressales > Cupressaceae > Cryptomeria > Cryptomeria japonica. Next base: position 216,880,886 of record NC_081407.1, on the reverse strand, counting down.
TAGAGTGACATAAATTTTCTCTATGTTCTTTAGTTTTCCTTCCCCTATGATTTCATTTAGTAGTACATCAAGAGGGGCCAAGTCTCTGTTTGTCCTTTTCTTCTTCTTAGGTGTTAGCTTCTTCTTTGGTGTGGCCTTTCTAACCAGAGATCTCACTGCTTGTTGCTTTTGTCTTGTTCTTCTAGGTGAAGGTGTGGTTGCCGGTGAGGGATCTCTTTTTCTTACAACTCTTTTAAAAGTTGCTATTATGTCACCTTCCGAAGAAGTACCTGCCGGTGATAGGTGAGTTCCAGGTTGTGGAGCTACCAACTCATCCTCTGTTATGTCGGTTTTCTTTAATACATCTTCCTTAATGGCTTTTGCTTGTCTGGATCCTTTCCTTACAAATGCCTCAACCTTATTTACTCTTTTCTTTGATTGTATTTGGCTTTCTATAGTCTTAGCACTACCAAATACTTCTTCCTTAGGTTCATTGGGGGCTTCTAGAAATGCTTTAGCATATGTTTCAACTATGTGATCATCTGTTTCATAGCCCATCTCGGTTACAACTTGTCCTTGGGATGACCGCTTCCATCCAGATTTTATCTTTCTTAATGACAAAGCATATATCATCTTTGTATTTGTCTACTATTTTCTAAGATAACCTTACTCTTTTCTTCATTTTGGTCTTTAATGCTTGAAAGAAGTCATTAATATTGTTTTCCTTGTTCTCACCCATGTTATTGAATAGTTCAGTCAATTGTTTTCCTACCGATATGTTATATCCAAGTTCTTTGTAACCTATACCGGGAACCTATTTTGTTATGTGTAGCATTAGGCATACTAACAGATTTCCAAATCTGAAAGTTCCTTTCTTGTCCTTCTTGATCTTTCCAAGGTTGTCAATTAGTTCATCCTTTAACCATTCACATATGTCAATTTTTGCATTGTCTGTTACCATATCATAAGCACTCTTAATGCATAAACTTGAAATTGAATTAAGTCTATTAGCATGAGTGGCTTTATAACCTAATATCATACTGATGAATCTCACATTGATATCTTTTACATCATTAACCCTTAGAGACCTCTTGTCGAATGTTGCACCAGTTAGTTTTATAACTAGGTCATTGGGAACCTTCTTGGTTTTATCTGGTCTCTTACCAGTGGTCGGTAACCCTGTGACAACTTTCATAGCTTCTTTAGTGATCTTATGGATTGCATCTAACCAGAAAAATTCTCCATGTACTCTGCTTAAGACTATCCTAATCACATCCTTAGGAAATTAAGGAATGCTAAGGATCTCTGTAAATCCTAGGGTCTCAATAATCTTGTGTTCATCTTTAACATTGTCAGTATTATCACATATCATGGTTTTATACATGGTTTTGATTTCCTAATCTCCTAACTCTTCAATGTTGTAGTGGATGTACATTCTGGGGTCTTCAACATATACAACTCCCTTAGGGATTTGAGAAAAAGCACCTAAGGTATCATCCTTCTTTTCTATCTCGGGAACTAACTGAAATATGGGCCTAGGTCTTTTTATTACTTCAACAATAGTAGGGTTTTCTATGTATTCAATTGTAGAGGTGGATGCCATGATTAAATACCTTTTACTATCTTGGGTGGATGATTGCTTGGAGTGTGCTTGCTTCTTGCTCGAAATGCCTTAGCTCAAAATCTTCGCGCTCTCTGAAAATTTGAAATCATGGTGAAATGAAATGGAGCCAAAACTTTACTTTTATAGTGTCTTTTCACCATCTACCACATTAATTGCATGTCGGTTAAGTATTCACTTAACATTGTTTTTCGGTAATGGATAATTTTCAACTTCTTATCTCTAACCAAGGGAATAATTAGCACATGTATCAATAGATTGCCAAACCCTCAAGGAAATTTTCTTCAATTAGATGAAGAACTTCCTACCAATGGAGCACTACTCTATCCTACCAGTGAAGTATCACTTTGTCCTACTAGTGAAGCATTGGTTAGTTATACCAATGGAGGAGTATTCCCAATATTTAGATCAGCTTTTCTAATCCATTGTTTTGAGAATTCTTGCTTAACCTCTTCAACTTTTTTTTTACCTTTCAAGATAGCACTTTTGTTGCCTACCAGTGTTCCTTTACTTCTACAAAATTTAGCAATATGTCCAATCTTGTTACATGCATAACAAGTTACATTGTTCTTCAGAATAGCTTTCCCATAACCTATGCAGGTTTGTGTTCTGCATTGATTTGATAAATGTCCAAATCTTCCACAAACATAACATCTCACATTCATTCTGCAGTTTTCAGAGTTATGACCAACTTTGTTGCATTTTGAACATTGACCGGTGGTGTGTTGACATTCTGATAATTCCTAGATCTACATTCATTTGCTCTATGACCATACTTATTACAGTTAAAGTATTTTCCATTGAATTTATAATCATTAGGTTGTCTTATTGGTTTGTTGTGATCCTGAGTATTTGCAGTACCAGAGCTTTCACCAACTTCAAAGCCAATTCCAAAAGTGTCACTTTTAGGTTTTTGATTCTTCAGCAAGTTACCAAGTTCCTCTGAGATTTTATTGAATTTTTTTTTGTGTTGATTTGCAGTTTCTAGTTCTCTTTCCAAGATTTCTTTTTGTCTCATCAGTTCATTTGAGTCATTCTGAGTATGCATCAGATCTATCTTCAACATGTCATTTTCATAGCTAAGTCTTGTGTTCTCATTTGTTGCATCACTTAGTCTTCTGGTCAATTCTTCTTCATTCTTCTTCCTATCCTTAATCTCTTTGCAAAATCTCATAGTCATATCTTGCATTTCATTTTTTCTTGTCATGATCTCTTGTTTCAACTTGCTTATCATATCATTAAGTGATTCCTTTTCATCATTCTCATTTTGCAATTTTTCACAAATTTCTCCTCTTATTTCTTGCAACAGTAAAATTTTCTTGAAGTGCCTGAATGATATCCTGATCTTCCCTTAAATCATCTTCTAATTTGATATTTTTCAATTTCTCTACATCATAGTCTATAAGAGCTCCTTCAAGTTGCTTCATCAGATTTTCGATCTTTACCCATGTCAAGATCTTCCTCAAGCTGTTAGGCTTCTAAAAATAGAGGACCAGTCTTTGATACCAATTTTTAGGGGTGCCACAGATACTGAGAGGGGGAGGTGAATCAGTATCTAATTGGTAATAAGAATTTCTTAAGTTAAAACATGTAGAACATAATATAACAGTGTACTGGTATGCAATAAACAGAATCAAGAATATCCACATGAAAAGTACACCATAACACAAGATGTTAATGAGGAAACCCAGTGTGGGAAAAACCTCGGTGGGATTTGTGACCCACAATATTCACTCACTGGCCAATAAGAGAATATTACTTACAATAGGGGCCTGCACATGCAGGAAGGCCAATTGCCTAGAGCTCACTTCTCAATGGAAAGTTACACTGACTTACAATAAAGATTATACTAATCCAGTAACTTGTACTGCTTTACAATAGCATCTTCAATGCTAGATTCAGTACCAGTTCCTGCTCTGTTCTTTACATATACCCTTTGACCTATATTTTGCACATTAGGTCTGCCTAATATTTTCCTTAATGTTCCTTCATCACTCCTACAAATGTCTACAATGATCTCCTTTATATATAAGAGTCATTTTACAATTTTCCAAGTCGGCTTACAATAATAAACAAAATATTGCATAACAAAAATCTTGTTAGCCTCTGTGCCAGTATACATGTTTTCTTCTATGTTGGTGTCAGTGTAGAGTGATCTGCTAATGTCGGTGCACTATCTTGCTAGTGTAATGCTTTGCCGGTATAATGTCTTGCCGGTGCCATAGGATTGCAAGGTTGCCATCAATGACAAAACCTTCAATCACATACAATGTCTCATTGGAGTGTGCATATGCCAACATTGGGTGCAATCAATTTAAGATTAGCAATTGTGTCATCTATAGCCTTATAGGCTAATGCATTACGATCAATAATTTTATTTATAGAATCCAATAGTACTTCAATCACATTGGATGGTCTGAATTATGTCATAGAAGTATTGCATGACTGGCCAAATACCTTCACAATCTTCGTGGTTCTAGTGTGAATAACCACTTTGCTTGTCTCGACCTCTAGAGGGTCAGTCTGTGTTTGCATTTCTACTAGCAAAGATTTAGGCTTTTTAGTAGTTGCCAGTGGCACTGTCGCTGTGTGTACCTATGACTCAACTTGTTTCTCTACTTGTGTCTCTACCTGTTTCACAGTGTTATCTGCCAGTATTTCTGATTGTTTTTTAGTGTTATCCACTACCGGTTTATCTGTCTGTTTTTCTGAATTGTCCACTACCGATGACTTGGTTGGTTTTTCTTTATTCTTAGTTGTCGATATCTCTGACTTTATTGGTTTCTCAATGCTTGCATCAATAGTATTGTTAGTAACCATGCCACTAACCAAGGGATCAATTGTATGCTTAGTTTGTTCTACCCGAATCCCAATCTCAATATGTTCTCCCTGTGATCCAATCTCAATATTATCAGCCGGTTGCTTAGTAGCAACATCATTTTTATTTTCCTCAGTGTTCTCCTTATCAAGTACAATATTAACCTCCTAAGTGTCTATGTTCATATTATACAAAATTTCAAACTCAGGGTTTGTGTCCTCATGTGGTGTTTCTACATTCTCAGTAGCAAGTGTACAATCTTACTAGACCAGTGAAGTAATAGAAGGTGGTGGTAGATTATCTATCACTTTTATATTTGGTAATCCACCTACCTTGTCTTTTCCTTTGTCTCGATCCTTTTGGTAAACCTTGAATGTTTTTGGTCTTTTAAGTTCTTCTTGTTTCTCTTTCTCAACAAAGAAAATATTGTTAGGGTTCCCATAGATACTGAGAGGGGGGGGTGAATTAGTATCTGACCGCTAAAGAAATTTTCTTAAAACTGAATATGCATAACATAAAGTAATAGTATACCTGTAAGCAAGAATTAATGTAAATAACAGAATCAAAAACATCCACATGAAAAGAACACCATAACACAAGATGTTTAATGAGGAAACCCGATGTGGGAAAAACCTCAGTGGGATTTGTGACCCACAATATTCACTTACTGGCCAATAAGAGAATATTACTTACAATAGGGGCCTGCACATGCAAGAAGGCCAACTGCCTAGAGTTCACTGCTCAATAAGAAGTCACACTGACTTACAATGAGGATTTACAGAAATCCAATATTCTGTACTACTTTACAATAGCATCTTCAATGCCAGATTCAGTACTAGTTCTTGCTTTGTTCTTTACATATACCCTTGACCTACAATTCGCACATTAGGTCCACCTTATAATTTATTTATGATTTCTATCCATATCCTACAAATGCTTACAATGGTCTCTTTTATATAAAAGAGTCATTTTACAATTTTCCAAGTCGGCTTAGAATAATAAACAAAATATTACATATCAAAAATCCTGTCAGCCTCAGTGCCGGTATACATGTTCTTTTCTGTGCCGGTGTACATCTTCTGTGTCGGTGCCGGTGTAGATTGATCTTGCTGATGCCGGTGCACTGTCTTGTTTGAGTAATGCTTTATCGATATAATGTTTTGTCGGTGCCATAGGATTGCAAGGTTGCCTGAGTAATGCTTTGCCGGTATAATGTCTTGCCGATGCCATAGGATTGCAAGGTTACCTGAGTAATGCTTTTCCGTTATAATGTCTTGCCAATGCCATAGGATTGCAAGGTTGCCATCAATGACAAAACCTTCTGTAGTCACATAAATTTGTCCACTTAATTAAATGAATACTTAGTATTTATTTGATTATTTAACCATCAATTAATAATTAATTAAATTAATATTTAATTAATTCATCTTAACCCTATTCTCCTATTAATTAAATAAATTATTCAATTTATTTGATTTAATTCACTTAACCAAATTCATACCATTAATTAAATAAATAAATCATATTTATTTAATTAAATCTTCTCTCACATTTAAATAAATTAATATTTATTTAAAACCCCCAAAATCCCACCTCTCACATTTAAATAAATAAATCATTTATTTAAAATCACCTTTATCCTCCACCCACTTGCATTTTCCTACAAATACAAGTTGCACAATTATTTTAAATAAATAATTTATTTAAATCACCTTTATCCTCCACCCACTTGTATTTTCCTACAAAAGCAAGTTGCACAACTATTTTAAATAAATTATTTATTTAAAATCCTATTTATCCTCACCCACTTGAAACCTTTAATGGTTTCCCTTAAAGTAGTCAAACTTGATGGCTTCCTTCTATAGTCTTCTTAAGACTTTAATGGTTTTCCTTAAAGTCTTCAAGCCTTTAATGGTTTCCCTCAAAGTCTTCAAGCATTTTAATGCTTTATCTTCATTTTTCTCATTTAAATAAATTAATATTTATTTGAATATTTATCCAAATGCAAATTACACCATTTAATTGAAATAAATGATTTTATTTTAATTGAAAATACCAAAATTTCTCCCACTTGCATTTTCCTACAAAATCCACTTGTATGCCTAAACCCCTTCTAGATTCTTCTAAACCCTTCCTAATTAGCCTAATCCATCCCCTAAATATTGTCACATTCCTAAGCAAATTGGAGTCACTTCTCAAAGACTCCAAAGTCTTTGAAAAGCAATTAATGCTTTGTGTGTTCAACAAATTAACCCTCAAAGTCTTGGATAACCTTTGAAAGCTTCCAACCTTCAACCACTTAATCCCCAAAGTCTCCAATAACCATTAATGGTTAATTCAACCCTCCCACATGGTTAAAACATTTGTTTTGACTCAACCTCTACCCAACCCAAAGGTCTCATCAGGCCATTAATGCTTTGACCATGATTATCTCTTAAACATTTGCACAAAGGTTTATCCTTGGATTAACTCCTAATCCAATGGGTAATCTTAATTTAGACTTGACCCTTACCTTCTAGATAACCATGAGGTCTTTTCAGGCCTTTAATGCCTCCAACCTCTTCTCTCAACCCAATCCTATGTTGAAACTTGTCACCATTTTATTGGTGCCAATTGTGCACATGGATCCCCAACTTTCAATCCTAACCCTTGTTAAGATTGCTCAATCTTAACCCTTCATTTCCCTATTTCTTCTATAAATAGAACCCTTCTCCTCAAGCAAAGGAGAAGCATTTTAGAGTATTGTTGTTATACTGGCATTAGCATAGAGCTTTTTCATAGCATCACTATCTACTCTTGCATAGTATTTGCTTATCATATTCAACCATCTTGAATCTCCATATGGCATCCATGGCTAGTGCTAAAAGCTGAGAGCTACACTCGTTTGGGACTTGGAGAGGAGAGGAACAAGGGAGGAGCAACTATGAGCATCTTGATTAGCTATTTCATTCTATGTTTATATGCTTTCTATTTCATGCTTAATATCTCTCTTGATATGCCTGTTTAGGATAATCTTTTGTTGCTAACACTAACGTTTGTTTCTTGTGCTCTTGTGTGTGTTGCCATCAAACAGATTTTCTAATCCTTTTTGCAGAGCATCACCTTCAATCACACACAATGTCTCATTGGAGTGTCCATATGCCAACAATCTCCCCCTTTGGCATTGATGGCAACACTCATGAGAATTTGCAAAAAGATATCAAAAAATGTGTAGACCAAAAATGTTACCAAAAATGTGAGAGCTCCCCCTGAGCATGTGATCCCTGTGTTTTGAATTTTCTCATCTACTACTCCCCCTTTGGCATCAATGACAAAGGTTAGTAGATTTTGTAGTTGTACCAATTCATAACCTCAACCTTGTAGTTGGGCAGTTATTATCTGAAGAATATCTCCCAAAATTATGTTTATGCCATCCATAAACTTCTTGCTCTCCTTTATTGCTATCTCAGTTCTGTATACTGTACCGGTGAGATGTTGCAAGTGCTCTGCCAGTGTTTTGCTACCTTGTGTTAGTGCCTCTAAGATTTCCTTTCACAGAGATGCTAAATAGTCCAATCTTGGACTTAGTTTAGACCTCAAGAATTTTGCTTTGTTTATAATTTTCTCTTTCTCTCTTTCTAATTTGAGCAATTCTTCCTCAAAATTTGTTATCTTTTCCTCAAAAACTGATAATGTATCGGGTGAGTTAACAAAATTATCAGCAAGTTTATTGATCTCTTCTTGTACCTTGCTCATATTTTTGTCTACATCTATGGTCAAAAAGTTTATCTTACAAGTTTCTTTGTACAGAGTTTTGTACTCTTTCAATTAATTGCACAGTTCTGGTAGAAGTGTGTCAAATTCCCTATTACACTTCTTTATTCCTTCCTCAAAGAATTTCTATTTCTCTTTTTCTACACTTTCCTTTACTTTTTCTACCTTTGTTTGCTCAAAATTTCCAGAAATATATTTACAAAGTGTATCCAACTGGCCTAAAGAATCTTTGTTGGCTATATTACAATTGGGAGCTATTGATTTCAAAACTGGAATTGAATCATCTATCGCTTTATAGGTTTGTGAGCTATAATCAGTTATTTTCTTGATAGATTCGAGCAATACCTCTGTTACATTTTATGGTGACCCAACAAACTGAGTGCTGGTGAAAGTGACCATGCTAGTATTGACCTCTGGTAGGTCTGTTTGTGTCTCCATCTCTTTAAGCATTAGTTTTCCTGCATCATTTCTTACCAGTGGCATCTGTTCTGGAGCCTTTAGCTCTGTTGGTTTCTCTATTTGTGTTCCAGATTCCATCTTTTTCTCTGAATCTGCTGTCGGTTGCTCTTTGTTTTCAATTTTATCTGTTGTATCCTTGTCTACCACTATGTTGATTTTCTAAGTATCAACATTCATAGTATATAGGACTTCAGGATTAGGATTATTATCCTTTGTGTCCATGCTCTCAGCTGCCAGTTGATCTTCTACAGTTGTGGTTTTCACTGGTGGAGTATTTAAAGGAGGTGGGGGTAAGTTGTCTCTAATCTTGATACTTGGTGGTCCACCAACTTTACCTTTCCCTTTGTCCTTTTGATATACCAGAATGGGCTTGGGATTCCTATATTCTTCTTGTTTTTCTTTTTCAACCAAGAATGTATCCCAACCATTTTTTGTTTCCTCTGAAACTTCAGTAACTCTACTTGCCATTAGTGATATTTGCCAGTGTGTAGTGGAAAAAACTATCCAGTTGGCCTAAGCTATCAAATCATCAATTTCCTTAGGTGAGTTGATCGGGTATACTACAAGTAATTTCTCTATTTTTATTTTCTTATCCAACTCAATTATTCCTTGCCTTCTAGCCTCAAGTCTTTTATATAGTTCATTAGGAATTTCATTTAGGACTTGCATCAAAAACTTTTTATACATGTCCATGTGTAATATAACACTTTCCTCGACTTGTCCTTTCTCATCATCTGATAGGGTGTCATAGATTTTTCCTATGTTTTTCAATTTACCTTCTTCTGTGATCTCATTCAGTAGTATGTCAAGAGGGGCAAAGTCAGTGTTTGTCTTCTTCTTCCTTTTGGGGGTCAGCTTCTTCTTAGGTGTGGCTTTCTTGACCGGAGACCTCACAGCTTGTTGCTTCTGTCTTGTCCTTCTAGGTGAAGGAGTGGATACCGGTGAGGGGTCTCTTTTCCTAACAACTCTTTTGAAAGTTGCTGGCATGTCTCCTTTTGAGGAAGTATCTACCAGTGATAGATGAGTTTCAGGTTGTTGGGCTGCCAACTCATCTTCCATTACGCCGGTTTTCTTTAGTACATCTTCCTTAATGGCTTTTTCTTGTCTAGTTCCTTTCCTCACAAATGCCTCAACCTTTTTCACTCTCTTTTTAGATTGAATTTTACTTTCAATGGTCTTAGCACTACCAAATACTTCTTCCTTCGGTTCATTGGGGGCTTCTAGAAGTGCTTTGGCATAAGTTTTCACTATGTGGTCATCTATTTCATACCCCATTTCTGTAACCCAGATTGTTCTTGGGATGATTGCTTCCATCCAAATCTCATCCTTTTTTATCACAAAGCATATATCATTCTTGTATTTGTTGATAATTTCTTGTGATAGTCTGATTCTTTTATTCATTTCGACCTTTAGTGCTTGAAAATACTCATTGATATTCTTTTCTCTGTTTTCACCCATGTTGTTGAATAAGTCAAACAATTATTTTCCTACTGGTATGTCGAATCCAAAATCCTTGTAGCCTATACCGAGAGCCTGTTTGGTTATATGTAGCATTAAGCATACAAGTAAATTTCCAAATCTAAAGGTTCCTTTCTTATCCTTCTTGATTTTTGCTGAGTTGTCAATTAACTCATCCTTTAACCATTCACAGATATCAATTTTTACATTGTCCTTCACCATGTCATAAGCATTTTTTATGCATAAACTGGAAACAGAGTTAAGCCTATTAGCATGAGCTGCTTTGTAACCTAGAATCATGCTAACAAATCTAACATTTGTATCAGTCACATCATTAACCCTCAGTGATCTCTTGTCGGATGTTGCACCAGTTAAGTTTGTTACCAATTATTGGAGACCTTCTTGGTTTTGTCGGGTCTGCTACCGGTGGAAGGTAACCCTGTTATTCCTTTCACAGCTACCTTGGGAACTAGCTGAAACATGGGCCTAGGTCTTTTTATAACTTTGACTACTACAGGGTTTGCTATGAATTCAAGTGCAGAGGAGGATTCCATGATGATAAATACCTTTTTCTGCCTTTGGATGGATTGATTGTTGAAGTGCTTTGCCTCTTTGCTCGGAATGCCTTAGCTCAGAAATCTTCGCGCTCTCTAAAAGCTTGAATTCATGGTGAAATGAAATGGAGCAAAAAACCTTATTTTATAAAGTCTTTTCTGCTACCTACCACATTAATTGCTTGTCGGTAATGTATTAGATCAACTTTATTTGCCGGTAATGAAAAATTTTCAACTTCTTTTCTCTAACTGAGGGAATAATAGCACATGTGTCATTTGATTGCCAAACCCTCAAGATAATTTTCCTCAATTTGATGAAGAACATCTTGTCGGAGGAGCATTGCTCTGTCCTATCGGTGGAGCATCATATTGTCCTACCGGTGAAGCATTTGTTGGTTCTACTGGTGGAGGAGTAACTCCAATATTTAGATCACCTTTTCTAATCCATTGTTTTGAAAATTCTTGCTTAACCTCTTCAACCTTTTTCTTACCTTTCAAGCTAGTACTTATGTTATCTACCAGTGTACCTTTACTTCTAAAAAATTTAGCAATATGACCAATCTTGTTACATGCATAACAGGTTACATTATTTTTCTGAATAGCTTTCCCATAACCTATGCCGGTTTGTGTTCTGCATTTATTTGATAAATGACCAAATCTTCCACAAACATAACATCTTACATTCATTTTGTAATTTTCAGAGTTATGACCAATTTTGTTGCATTTGGTGCATTGACCGGTGGGAGGATTGATGTTTTGATAATTCCTAGATCTACATTCATTCGCCCTATGACCATATTTATTACAGTTAAAGCATTTTCCATTGAATTTGTAAGTATTAGAAGGTCTTGCCGGTTTGTTGTGATCCTGGGTATTTGCAGTACCAGAGCTTTCTCCAACTTCAAATCCAATTCCAGAAGTGTCACCTTTGGGTTTTTGATTCTTCAATAAGGTACCAAGTTCTTCTGAGCCTTTTTTGAATTTTTCTTTGTGTTGATTTGCAGTTTCCAATTCCCTTTCCAAGATTTCTTTTTGTCTCATTAGTTCATTTGAGTCATTCTGAGTATGCATCAGATCTATCTTCAACATGTCATTTTCATAGCTAAGTCTTGCGTTCTCATTTGCTACATCACTTAGTCTTCTGGTCAATTCTTCTTCATTCTTCTTTCTATCCTCAATCTCTTTGCAAAATCTCATAGTCATGTCCTGCATTTCATTTTTTGTTGTCATGATCTCTTGTTTCAATTTGCTTATCATATCATTTAGTGATTCCTTTTCATCATTCTCATTTTGCAATTTTTCACAAAGTTCTCTTCTCTTATTCCTTGTAACAGTAAGATTTTCTTGAAGTGCCTGAATAATGTTTTGTGCTTCTTTTAAATCATCTTCTAATTTGATATTTTTTAACTTCTCTGCATCATAGTCAGTAAGAGCTCCTTCAAGTTGCTTCATCAGATTTTCCATCTTTACTGGTGTCAAGATCTTTCTCAAGTTGTTAGGCTTATGAAAATAGAGGACCAGGCTCTGATACCAATTTTTAGGGTTCCCATAGATACTGAGAGGGGGGGTGAATCAGTATCTGACCAGTAAAGAAATTTTCTTAAAACTGAATATGCAAAACATAAAGTAACAGTATACTGGTAAGCAAGAATTAATGTAAATAACATAATCAAAAACATCCACATGAAAAGAACACCATAACACAAGATGTTTAACGAGGAAACCTGGTGTGGGAAAAACCTCAGTGGGATTTGTAACCCACAATATTCACTTACTGGCCAATAAGAGAATATTACTTACAATAGGGGCCTGCACATGCAGGAAGGCCAACTGCCTAGAGTTCACTGCTCAATAAGAAGTCACACTAACTTACAATGAGGATTTACACAAATCCAATATTCTGTATTGCTTTAGAATAGCATCTTCAATGCTAGATTCAGTACCAGTTCTTGCTTTGTTCTTTACATATACCCATGACCTACAATTCGCACATTAGGTCTGCCTTATAATTTATTTATGCTTTCTATCCATATCCTACAAATGCTTACAATGATCTCTTTTATATACAAGAGTCATTTTACAATTTTCCAAGTTGGCTTACAATAATAAACAAAATATTACATATCAAAAATCCTGTCGGCCTCAGTGCCGATATACATGTTCTTTTCTGTGCTGGTGTACATCTTCTGTGCCGATGCCAGTGTAGATTGATCTTGCTAATGCCCGTGCACTGTCTTGTTTGAGTAGTACATTACCGGTATAATGTTTTGTCGGTGCCATAGGATTGCAAGGTTGCTTGAGTAATGCTTTGCCGGTATAATGTCTTGCCAGTGCCATAGGATTGCAAGGTTGCCTGAGTAATGCTTTGCCGGTATAATGTCTTGCCAGTGCCATAGGATTGCAAGGTTGCCATCAATGACAAAACCTTCAATCACACACAATGTCTCATTGGAGTGTCCATATGCCAACAAATATCCCATTTGTCAGTTGTCTCTTCTGAGATTTCATTTACCCTATTGGCCATTAGACTTACATGCCCGTGTCCACTTGAAAAGACTATTTTGTTTGCTTCATTGATTAGTTCATCAATTTCTTCAACAGATTTTACGGGATGTACAACTAGCAGTTCCTCAATTTTAATTTTTTTGTCAAGTTCCATAATAGATAACCTCTTAGCATCTAACCGCCTATATAAATCACTAGGCAAGTCATCTACAACCTCTATTAAAACTTTCTTATAAATATCAAGGTGTAAGATGATGCTATTCTCTATACTTTCTTTTTCCTCATTTGTAAATGTATCATACAATTTGCTTACATTGGATAAATTACCATCATCTGTTATTTCATTCAGCACATTGTCTAGTGGTGGTATAACCTGTTTTTCCTTTCTCCTTTTAGGTGTCAGCTTCTTGGTTGGTGGTCTCACTACCTATTGCTTCTACCTTGGTGTTCTAGTTTTCTTGGGAGGAGGAGAGGGTACCAGTTAGGGTTTTCTCTTCCTATCTACTCTTTTGAATTCTACAAGGATTTCACTGTATGAGGATGTACCAACTGATGATAGATGTACCTTCGGTTGTAATCATTCTAAGTCACTTTCCTTGATACCAGTGATATTCATGACATTTTCTTTAATTTCCTTAACTTGGTTAGATGCACTCCTTATGTATTTTTTGTTGGCATATGAACACTCCAATGAGACATTGTAGGTGATTGAAGGTTTTGTCATTGATGGCAACCTTACAATCCTATGACACTAGCAAGATAGTTCACCAGCACTAGCAAGATCAGACTCTACACCAGCACCAGCAGAGAAAGGAAGCTTACAAGCACAGAGGCCGACATGATTTTTGTTGTAATATATTTTGTTTATTATTGTAAAATCTTTGTAAGCCGACTTTGCATCATTGTAAAATGACTCATATATATAAGAGGTCATTGTAGAAATTTTGTAAGGAAGGAAGAAGATTGTATTTAGGCGAAATAAGGCAGACCTATTATGCGAATTATAGGTTAAGGGTTTATGTAAGAAGCAGAGCAGAAACCGGTATTGGATATGGCATTATAGATGCTATTTTGAAGTAGTACAAGACACTGGATTTATATAATTCATTTTTGTAAGTCAGTGAGACTTCCCAGTTTGTATTTGAGCAGTGAGCTCTAAGCAGTTGACCTTCTTGCATGTGTAGGCCCCTCTTGTAGTAGTAATATTCTCTTATTGGACAGTAAGTGAATATTGTGGGTCAGAAATCCCACCGAGGTTTTTCCCACACTGGGTTTCCTCGTTAAATCCTTGTGTTATGGTGTGTTTTTCATGTGGTTTCTTTTAATTCTATTTATTGCATTATTTCTTACATACCGGTACACTGTTACAATATGTTCTACATGTTTTAAGTTAAGAAACTCAAATCACCGGTTAGATACTGATTCACCCCCCCCTCTAAGTATCTGTGGGAATCCTAACATTTTCCTCTTCTCTTCCTTTGTTTCAATGTTTGTACATCACTTTCAATTGATTATGCACTACCAAAAACCTTTTCTTCTGGTTCTCTAGGGGCTACTAATAGGGCTTTGGCATATATTTCAATTATGTTCACATCAACCTCATATCCCATCTCTGTCACCCAAACAGTTCTAGGAAGAACTGACTCCATCCAAATTTCATCTTTGTTGATTACAAAACAAATTTCCTTTTCATATTTATCTACAATGCTTTGTGGTAACCTTTCTCTTGTTTTCATTTTTTCTTTTAATGTTTGGAAATACTCAGTAATGTTTTTATCTTTATCTGTCCCCATATCAGTGAAGATATCTAACAATTGTTTTTCTACCGGTATATCAAAACGAAATTCTTTCTTTCCAATACCGGGAACCTCTTTTTGTAAGATATAACATCAAGCATACAAGAAGATTGCCAAACCGGAAAGTACCTTTCTTGTCTCCTTTTATTTTCTTTAGATTATCAATTAACTCATCCTTCAACCATTCACATACATCTATTTTAGCATCATTGTTAACCATATCATATGCACTTTTAATACATAGACTGGAAACTGAGTTCAACCGGTTTGCATGTGTGGTTTTGTATCCTAAGATCATGCTTATGAATCTAACATTTATATATTTTACATCATTAACTCTCAGGGATATAATGTCATAGGTTGCACCTATTAAAGTCATCACTGTGTTATTAGGAACCTTTTTAGTCTTATCTAGCCTGCTACCAGTTGAGGGTAAGCTAGTCACTACCCTAACTTCTTCTTCAATTATTTTATGAATAGAGTCTAGCCAAAAGAATTCACCATGGACTCTACTAAGTACAATCCTTATTACTTCCTTAGGAAATTCCAAGATGTCAAGGATTTCCACAAAACCTAAGGTCTCTATAACCTTATGATCAGATTTCACAATTCCACTTTCATCATAGATAACATTTTTATACATTTTCATGATTTCCTCTGAACCTAATTCCTCAATATGGAAATGTATGTAAATTCTAGGGTCTTCTGCATATGCAACTCCTTTAGGGATTTTTGAAAAAGCACCTAGGGTATCATCCTATTTCACTACCTCAGGGATAATCTTGAAAATGGGCCTAGGGCATATAACTACCTCTATAACAGTAGGGTTTGTAATGAATTCTGGAGCAGAGGAGGAAGCCATTGATAAATACTTAATCTGCCTGATAGGTTTGGATGCTTGAAATAACTTGCTTCACTTCTCGCTAAGGATGCCTTCGCTTGGGGTTTTCACACTCTTTGAAGGTTTGAATGCTCAGTGAATAAAAAATAGGGAAAACACTGATTTATAATGTCTTTTCCTTCAACAACCACAATAAATGCCTACCGGTTAAGTGAAACTTAACACATTTGTCGATAGAGAAGAAGTCCATCTTCTCACCATAAACCGAGGGTAAACGTGTCTGATTTTAAACTCGTTGCCATACCCCCAAAAGGTTTCTTTTCAGTTAGACGAAGAATCCCTTGCCAATGGAGTAATACTTTGTTCTACCAGTGAAGGAATAGTCTCATCAACATTTTGATCTCTCTTTCTAATCCATTATTTTGAAAATTCTTTCTTTACCTCATCTACCTTCTCTTTGCCTTTCAAACTGGGTCCTTTATTATTTTTCGGTGAAGTCTTGCTTCTACAAAATTTTGCAATATGTTCAATCTTGTTACAAGCATAACAAGTCACATTGTTCTTCTGAATAGCCTTTCCATATCCTATGCCGGTTTGTGTTCTGCATTGATTAGATAAGTTCCCAAATCTTCCACAAACATAACATCTTACATTCATTCTACAGTTTTCTGAATTGTGACCAATTTTGTTGTATTTGGAACATTGACCGGTGGGTGCATTAATGTTCTGATTGTTTCTAGATATACACTAATTTTCTCTATGACCATATTTATTATAGTTAAATAATTTCCCATTAAATTTGTAGGCATTAGGTTGTCTTACCGATTTATTGTACCAGAGATTTCACCAACTTTAAATCCAAGTCCATTAGTGTATCCATTAGGTTTCTGACTTTTCAGCATACCATCAAGTTCTTCTAAACTTTTCTTGAATTTTTCTTTGTGTTGATTTTCAGTAGCCAACTCATTTTCCAAGATTCCCTTCTATCTCATAAGTTCAATTTTGTCATTTTGTATGTGCATCAAATCTGGCTTCAACATATCATTTTCATGACTAAGTCTTATATTTTCATTTCCAGCATCATTGAGTCTCCTAGTCAAGTCATCTTCATTCTTCTTTTTATCTTCAACGTATTTACAAAATCTCATAGTCATATCTTGCATTTCATTCCTCAAGGTCATGTTTTCTTGCCTCATCTTGCTTACAGGATCATTAAGTGTTTCCTTTTCATCATCATCATTGTGCATCTTCTCATGAAGTTTGTTTCTCTTATTTCTAGCAATAGTGATATTCTCCTTAAGTCCTTGAATGAATTCCTGTATAGTCTTTAGATCATCTTCAAGTTTAATGTTCTTCAACTTTTCTGCATCAAAGTTTACAAGAGTTGTTTCCAGTTGCTTTCTCAAAATTTCCATCTGTACCGGTGTCAAAATCTTCCTCAAGTTGTTAGGCTTTTGAAAATAGAGGACCAGGCTCTGATACCAATTGTTAGGATTGATGATAGTCCCAAATATATTAAGAGGGGGAGGTGAATCAGCATCTAACTGGTTAACAAAATTTCTGACCTTATTAAGTATTTTGCATTCCAAAACAAAGTACCAGTAAACAAGAATTAATGCAGTAAATATGAATAGTAAAGACAACATAGAAAGCACGCCATAACACAAGATGTTTAACAAGGAAACCCCATGTGGGAAAAACCTTGGTGGGATTTGTGACCCACAATATTCACTCAGTGGCCAATGAATGGATATTACTTACAAGAGGGGCTTGCACATGCAGGAAGGCCAACTGCTTAGAGCTCACTGCTCAATTACAAAAGGAAGTCACACTGAATTATAAAATGGATTTTGAGAATCCAATATAGTGTACTACTACACAACAACATCTTCTATGCTAGGTTCAGTACCAGTTTAAGCTCATACAATAACCATAAACCCTTCCACAAAATCTACCTTAATATTCACTCTTCATATCCATCATATCTATCATCTATGTATCTCTCAAAATGATCTACAAGATCTCATACTTATATATGAGTCTTATTACAATATGCCATGTCGGCTTACAAATGATATTACAATTAAATACAAAATATAATAATCAAAATCCTATCGGCTGAGATGCCTGTAAATATTATTGTCATTATTGTTGTCAGTGAACAGTCTGCCGGTGTAGAGTCTATCGATGCGAGTGCTTGAAGATATCCACAATGTTGTTGGTAAGTTGCCATCAATGACAACACCTTCAATCACCTACAATTCTCATTAGAGTGTGCAATGCCAACATTTGCATCAACAACATTCCACAGATCTTGATCTATTAGCAAATCTTCCATCTTCACCTTCCACATCTCATAATTCATTCCATTGAATTTCTCCACCTCTATTTTTCTTGACGAACTTGTCATCTGTAAAATTCTGCAATAAGATAAAAATGTGTCTTCTACAACATCTCCCACTCAAATCTAGATTAGTTCCAACAACCCATAACTAAAACCAAAGCTGATCAAGCTCTGATACCACTTGTAAGGAAGTTAAGTAGTTAAACAACTTCCTACACTAACCTTGAGAGGAGTGTAATGCAAAAAAAATTACATATCATCACAACAGTTACAAAAAAAAGAAATAGATATAATAATATTCAAACCATAACACAATGATTTACGTGGGGAAAACCCTTTCGGGAGAAAAATCCCACAATTCAAAACTCACCCTATATATTATTCAGCAAGAAAAAATAGATTACAATATACTTGTAGAGAAATATCTTCGCAAGACTACCACTAATCAAATATTCAAAGGTAACTCAATAGCTTTAAGACTCTTACATACAACCTCTATCTCATGCACCCTATATATAGGAGATATAATACAAAAAACTGTCAAACAGTATTATAAAACCATGGGCTAAAACCACCCAATAAGGTGTAGCTAACCTTATCTCCCTTCTAGATGCTGTATGACACGTCCCTCCCTTTTCATATCTCATTTATGTGTCTAATGTATTTTATATTTCCTCTTTCAGGGGTACAAAATTCTGGAGGCCTTAACTTGAGAACCATGTGTCTTATTAACAAATCGTTTGAAGCGTCAGAAAGCTCACAAAGTTATCTATTGCCTTGTAAACCACTATGCCATTTACACCCACATTTTAGGGTTAAAGTCCTCAAAATCAAATTTAAACCTTTCATTGGACCCCTCCAAAATGAAAATTTTAATATCTTCAAAACTAGTTGTGGTCTTCATCACAAAAATACTGCCAAAAATCATTAATTAGATAACTCATCATGACCAGTGATAACTCATCACATAATCAATGAATATTGGTTGGAACAACAATCCCGATTGGAGTTAAACATATAAACAGTTTGCCCTTTGATGCTCCTTTGATAATCTTCGTTGGATCTTTAGGTTGTTGCCAAGTTATGTATATACATATATAAATACACATTGGTTGTCTCCATGTATATACCGCTTGTCACCTTGTACCAGTCAGATATAAACTTCTAGTATGTCGATTGTAATATAAACAAATTTGAAGTCACACCTCTAGACAATATGAACATATGTGTGTATGTGTTTCATCAATGACAACATATGAAGTTATTCATTACAATCATCATCAAGACAACAATCTCCCCCTTTGGCATTGATGGTAACACTTAGAAAATTTTATAGCAATACTCCTAAGTGTGCTTACAAAAAAAAATTATACACATATATATACTCCCCCTTACTACATACAACATACAAAATTTTCACAACATACATACATATTTCTACTCCCCCTTTGACAACAATGCCAAATTTGAAAAGCAAAATACATATATATAGAGAGAGAGAAAAAATTGTATCAAAATGTTTTACATATACAAAAACTTGAAAATTTGAATCAAGATGTATGCAGTGCAATCCTGAGAAAAATGTCACTAAAGTTTCTCTTCAATTAAGAAAAAGCATTTTCCCATGTCTCCAACAAGTTCTCAGTGATCTCAATTGTGGTCATAAGCTGAGTACAAAACTCTTCCATTGAATCAAGTGTACATGTTTCTGATGAATACTAAGAAGGGGGGGGGGTAAATTAGTATACCAAAATTACTGAACTTAAACACTTAAACAGTTTAGTAGTCAACCGGTATAATAGATTTACTAACATTCCGGTTAAGACAAATGAAATCCAAACAACAAATAAAGAATTCACCCACAAGAGCACGATCACCATAACATGAGGTTTTGATGTGGAAACCCAAATGGGAAAAACCACAATGAGCTGACACTCACAAGTAACTATCTGTAGAATAGAAACCAGATCGGTTAAGGTCAGACCGGTTAAGGTCATACAATGTTCTTCACCAGAATAGATCTTGTTAAGAATCTTAATCTCTCTTAGGAGATAAGTCTGATTAAAGACTACTTTGTGAGAGGATTTCAGATCCACATTTGTGAACCACCTTGTTAGAGGATTTACAAAGGCTTTTCTGGGCCTACTCGGTTAAGAGTTTCAAACTTGTCGAAGATGTGAGTAATCAACAAGTGAGTTATCTAAAAAATAGCACAATCTGCTTGGTTAGATCCATGATAGCTCATTCTTAATGCATTTCAACATTACTTCATTCTTCAATATCTCCATACTTGGTTTCTTCACACAGACCTAATCTTTTCTTCTATGATCACACATACAAAAATCTCATCAATGACCTTAAACCCTAGACATGACGTCCTTATAAAGGAATCTGATTTCATGTCATTCCAATTACATTGCAAGTTCCTAGGTTCAGTGCATCTCGACACATTTGGTAACATGACACAGATTCACTGCCAAATTGTCGGTGGATGATAACTCATCACAAAAAGACCAGTTGGTAACTCATCATAGAGAAATACTAGTTCATACATTTAATCGATTACCGGTTGTCAAAAATGAAGACTGGGAAAATGATAACTTCTTCTTTAGTTCCTTCGTATCGCTTGAGATCCTCGAACCGCTTGAGGTCTTCATACCACTTTGGGTCTTCATACCGCTTGAGATCGTTAAACACTTTCTGCAAAACACTGATAGTCTAAAGACTATAAAATATAATACCGGTTGGAACAAATACCGGTTGAGCATAACTCATACATACAAAAAGTGATCTCAAAGCAAGTGTGTGTCCATCAATGACAATCACAACATCATCATAAAAAATGCCAACAATCTCCCCCTTTGGCATTGATGGCAACATTTAGGAAAAATTTTGACATCTAAGTGTTTTACAACAAAAATATGCCATAATCAAAATTACTCCCCCTAAGCATATACACTATCCCTTTTGTAGAAAATGCAATGTATACTACTCCCTTAAAGAGATAACATGAAAGTATACATAACATCAAAATTTTAAATACAAAATACTACTCCCCCTTTGCCAACAATGACAAAGTACTGCAGAATAACCCCTGTTTCTCATTATCATTAATATAATAAATGTTTATGACAATAATGAGTGAAACTGATCAAAAACTGATTTAAAATCCTGCATAAAGGTCTTCATGGATAAAGACCATGACTCAATTAATGAGGTAGCCACCTCACTTTCTATTTGCATCTGGGATACCTGTTCTTCCATGACATCTATTGTGCTCATCTCTTGAGTGATCGTTAAGGCATCCAGATTCAGATAGCACTTCTGAAGTATTTGCAATCTAGGTAGTAGAACCAGTTGAAGTTCCTACAAATCTCGGGTCTGGTTGCTAATCTCCAACTCGATTCTGGCAAACTGGAGCTGAAACCGGTGAACAGTTTGCCCATATGTAGTGAAGGAATCATAGGGCATCTTAAAGGTCCTTATATATGCCTGCAAATCAGATTGTAGTTTTTCCTTTTGTGCAAGCACATCATCACAAAATCAATGAGGTTGGCTTATCTTACTGAGTAGTAGTTTTCCCTCATCCATAGAATCTCTTATGTCCTTCTGCTCTTTCTGAAGTTTACATCAGAGCTCATTTAGTTTCTTCACTAAGGCAGTGTTTAGTACCTTTTGATGCTTCTTCTGTGTGCTAGCTTTAGCAACCTCTTCCAGGCTTTGTACCTGGTCCTCCACAACTATGCATAAAAGTTTAAGTTGGACCAAAGAGGAATTGGTACTGGGAAGGTTAGTACCAGGAATCAAACTGGTAAGAGTTTCAACCGCAATTTGAATAATATCTTACTCCTTTTTCCTCCTTAATGCTTCCAGTTGCTCTTGTGCAAGCTTAATTCTTTGGAGCAGCTTTGATTAATTTGTAGATTGGAGGTCAATAGGACTGGTAATGTCAACTAGTTTGGCTTGACTACCGGTTGCCTTTGGTGTTTCCACATGTGTGCTCTTTTCCGCTCCCTTCTTTGCTTTGACTCTTTACTTTTCCTCTACTTCTTTCTTTTTCTTCTCTTCATCCTTCTTCCTTTCTTCTTTCTTCTACTTCTCTTCTTCTTTCTTCTTTCTTCTTCTCCTCTTCCTATTTTCTCTTCTCCTATTCCTTTTTCTTCTTCTCCTCTTCCTATTTCCTCTTCTCCTCTTGATGTTTCTTCTTCTCCTCTTCTGCTTGTTTCCTTTTCTCTTATTCCTTTTTCTTCTTCTCCTCTTCTTCTTGTTTCCTCTTCTCCTCTTAATTCTTTTCCTCTTTCTCCGCTTGCACTTTGTCAGCCTTTTCTTTGTCCTGTTTTTCCTTGTCCACCCTCTCTTTCTCAGCCTTTTCCTTTGTTGCATCTAGAGTGACATTGTCACTATCCAAAGCATCAACATCAATTGTGTCCATCTGTTTAGTAACTGGTTCTCCTTCACTGACATTTACTTCATCTAGTTTTCTAGTTTTTGGTTCTTGTTCAACCTTCTTGTTGGCTTCAGACACTTGGTGCAATTTCAGAGCAGCTTTGGCATGTGAGTGTGTATCTTTTACCACTACAGGGACTTTGCCTTCCAGTAACAAGAGTCTTCTTCTTCTCATGAAGAAGAAGCCTTTGTACTTATCCATAATTTCATAGAGCTCTGAATTTGACACATTGGGAAAATATTATGCAAAAATTTCCTCTCTTATTTTTTATTCCTTTTCTATGGCAATGCACCATTTGTTATCTAAAGAATTATGTAAAGAATCTGGTGTCATAGATCTAATTTCTGATGGCAACTAGTCATTAATACATAGATATTGAATAACTTCCTGATCAACTTCCTCCTTTTCATTGTCATTAAAATCATCAAAATGATCTATTAAATCACTTAGCACTTTTCTCCTAATATTCTCGATAGTTCTTTGACAATGTGTCAACAATTTGTAAGAGGAAATGTCTATATTTACCGGTGCTGATGATGTTGGTTCATTGTTAGTTGTCTTTTCTTTCTTCCTTGTTTGTCTAGTCTTTTTAGGCTATTGTTCCAGTTCAGTATCCTTAGAATCCGAGGTGTTTCCTTTGGTCTTCCGCTTTCTCTTAAATACCTTGGTGGGTGCAACTTCCAGTTTCTTCTTGGTAGGAGACCGCTTGGTCACTTTAGGACTTGCAGAGGTAACCGGTGTCGATACCGATGGCACTTCCTTTCCCTTCTTCACTGAAGGTTCTTCAACCAGTGTTACCCTTTCCAGGTAGGTGTCAGTTCTCTTCTTCTTTGGATCAAGAGGCGAGGTAAGTAGGGTAGAGGCATACTCGTTGAGCATGTCATACATCACCTCATATCCCATGGGCTCCACTTCTTCCTTTCTGGGCTCAACCGCCTCCATTATGCACTCATCTACTCAGATGGTAAAGTAGATGTCTTCTTTATACTTCTTGACAATATCGCCAGATATCCTCATACGCTGGCTCATCTTCCGCTTGAATTCATGAAAGTATTTGTTCGAGACTTCAGGATAACCAGTTCCCACTACTTGAAGACTTTCTTTGATTTGTTTGGTAACTGGTTGGTCAACAGACCATTGAATATCACCAACTCCCAGAAAATAGCCTTGAAAGTAGAAAACAATCCTACCAATAGTTGTCCAGATTTAAATCTTAAGGCATTGTCCTATTTAATAGACTTTAGGTTCATAGATCAAATGATGCATCTTCCATGATCATTCTGTAGGCAGCATTAACTGTAGTAGCAGAGACAGAGTTAATTCTGTTGGCATAGAACATCTGGTATCCGATCACCATGCAGGCATACTTGACCAAATCATCCTTGATGGTGTTGATAGTCATTCCCCATTGGTGACTCATAGAACTGGTGAGCTTGGTCATTTCCATCTTAATGACTTTCCTTAGGGCTGGCACTTCTCCAACATTACAGAAACTGATGACAACATGAATCTCTTCTGGTGTGATGTCATGTGTCTGCTCAAGATACATTTTGTCACCGTGCACTCTACTTAGGATGTTGCAAATGTGATCTTTTGTGAATTCTTCAAGAAAATAGACCACATTGTGAAGTTTCTTTCTTGCCAGGATGTTGTATTCTTGTTTGATCTTCTTGTCATCCCTGTAGAATAAACCTAACTGAGAATGGATCACTAGGGATCCAGTTTTTCTATTTTGCAATCAATATAATCTCAAATACCTTCCTCAACTAGCGGGTATCTGGGATAGGGCATTGCATTTCATCTTCCTTTGTATGAAATACACTGAATCAATAAGTTCACTTGAACTAGAGTCCGAAGCAGAAGCCATGATAAACAAAGAAACTCAAAAAATACCTTTGCGAATTGAGATTTAGGGCTTTGACACTGTAGCTAGCAACACACCACTTCAGTCACTTGGAACACCGCTTATTGTTCTTCACTTGACTGATTGATACTGTCTCCAGATTCTACTTTAAAGTATTTTTAAATCTCTCTGAATCGCAAAACAAATCACCTTTGGTCGCTCTGCACTTGAAAATTTCTTTGCTCTCAAATTGATAAGTGAAAATGACTTGAAAATCCCATTTTAAATGAACTCTTCACCTACCACAATAAATGCACCACCATTAGGGCTTAAACCCTAATTTTGCCTTTTACTATTTTTGGTCTTCTACTGATTGATAGGTAACACATACTGGTTAAGGTCTTTTACCAATATACACCAAGAGTTTGAAATATTTCATTGATTCACTCCCCTTAAGCTTTTCTGTAGCTTAGTTTGCCATTTCAGAAATTTCCACACTAGGTGCACAAACCGGTTCATATTGTGACACTTCTTCTAGTTTCTTTTTCCAGGTCTTCTTCATATCCGCTTGAATAGTTTCAACATCAATATTTCCTTCCAGAGTGACCGGTATGTCATCTGATATGTTCTTTCTCATCCTGCAGAATCTTACTGTGTGACCTAGTTTGTTGCAATGATAGGAAACCATTCCAGGTGCTCTCTAAGGTCCATTATTCATGTTTCCATTCTACCTTTTGCATGTTGTAGTAGTGTGGCTGCTACCATGACAAATCAAATAGGTTTCTCTCGAACCGATTGCCACTTGATAGCCACCATTACCTGACTGATGATTATAGGCATTATACCGGTTTGGATTCTGGTTCACAGAGGATTTAGGAAAAACTCCTTGACTCCTTTCAGGATATCTTCCAGTGTTGTGCATGATAGACCTACATTTAAATTCTCTATGCCTAAACTTGTTGCATGCATAATAGTTACCATTGAATTTATTGGATCTAGGCTTATTGTTTAGAAAGTAAGGAAAATTATTGTAAGCCTTATTTCTACACACATTAGCAGTATGTCCTTCCTTGAGACAATTAAAGAAAATAGGTTTGAACTTTTTCTTACCTTTATTCTTTGGTGTCGGTTGCTTCTTTTATGCTCCATCTTTTTCTCTAGAGGTCTCACCTTCCTCATAACCAGAGAAACCAAGTCCATTAGTATTCTTTACTGGTTTGGCTGATTCAAGCTTTTTCTCTAACTTAGCAGCACTCTGATTGAATTTGGCAAGTATCTCCTTTGTTTCAATGAGTTCCTTGGTAATAGAAGCATTGGACTCCTTCAAGGTTGCATTCTCAAAAATAGCCATGTTTAGTTCACCTTGCATTTCTTCTTTTTCTACTTTACTTTCTTGTAGATGAGTGGTAAGTCCACTGATTTCTTGCTTCAGTTTGGAGATCTTATGATCTTTCTCTTTTACTAGATCTTGAGCTTTCCTCCGGTTCTCAAGCTCTTGACACATTCTGATAGTTAGTCCTTCCAGTTCCCTTCTCAAGTTGGCATTAGACTCATTTAGTTTTTCAACTTCTTCAACTAGGGCTTCCATGTTTGCTTCATTAGAAGAACTGTTTTTAGTAAGCTCCATCAGTTTCTCAGCATGCTCTCTTCTTTTTTCCAGAGAGGCTTTATATTTGACTTTGAGTTCATCAAAGGCTTTCTCAGTCCGAGTGAGATGGTGAGTAAGCTCCCTCACAGTGTATTCTCCCATATCTCCTTCTAAGTGGTAAGACTTATAGAAAGGTTGGCTCTAATACCAATTGATGAATATTAAGAGGGTGGGGTGAATTAGTATACCAAAAATTACTAAACTTAAACACTTAAACAATTTAGCAGTCAATCGGTATAACAGATTTACTAACAAACCAATTAAGACAAATGCAATCCAAACAACAAATAAAGCATTTACCCAAAACAACACGATCACCATAACACAAGAGGTTTTGATGTGGAAACCCCAATGGGAAAAACCACAGTGAGCTGACACTCACAAGTAACTATCTATGGAATAGAAACCAGACTGGTTAAGGTCATATAGTGTTCTTCACCATAACAGATCCTATTAAGAATCTCAATCTTTGTTAGGTGATAAGTCCGATTAAAGACTACCTTGTGAGAGAATTTCAGATCCACAGTTGTGAACCACATTGTTAGAGGATTTACAAAGGCTTTTCTGGGCCTACCCGGTTAAGGGTTTCAAACTTGTCAAAGATGTGAGTAATCAACAAGTGAGTGATCTAGCAAATAGTACAATCTACTTGGTTAGATCCATGATAGCTCATTCTTAATGCATTTCAGCATTACTTCAGTCGTCAATATCTCAACACTCTATTTCTTCACATAGACCTAATCTTTTCTTCTATGATCGCACATACAAAAACCTCATCAACCACCTTAAACCCTAACAAATTATAAAACCCTAGACATGATGTCCTTATAAAGGAATCTGATTTCATGTCGGTCCAATTACATTGCAAGTTCCTAGGTTCAATGCATATAGACATATTTGGTAACATGACACAGATTCTCCGCCAACGTGTTGGTGGATGATAAATCATCACAAAAATACTAGTTGGTAACTCATCATAGAGTAATACTGGTTCATACATTTAACCGATTACTAGGTGTCAAAATGAAGACTGGGAAAATGATAATTGCCACTTTAGTTCCTTTGTACCACTTGAGATCCTTGAACCACTTGAGGTCTTCATACCGCTTTGGGTCTTCATACCACTTGAGATCGGTAAACACTTTCTATAAAACACCGATAATCTAAAGACTATAATAGATAATACCAGTTGGACCAAATACTAGTTGAGCATAACTCATACATACAAAAAGTGATCTCAAATCAAGTGTGTGTCCATCAATGACAATCACAACATCATCATCAAAAATGCCAACAGTTTATGGAGTAGCCAAAATTGCTTCTGCATTCTTGTAGGCTCTTTGCAATATGTCCACTTGGGGTTTGAGTAGTTTCTTCAACTCCTTTAGAGATTAGAGTCTTTTTGCCTTTTCAAAATCATAGGTATCTAACTTGGTTTGTAAATCATCCACAGATTTGCCAAAAATAAAAATAGAACCTTGTAATGGTACATATGCATTGTATATCTTTTCTAGCTCTTACTCTTTTTCAATTCACCTATTACTGATATCAGAATAAAAGAATGAAACATTAGAAGTAGATGCAAGAATTTCCCCTCCTAATTCAATAGCTTTTCTTAATAAATCTTAATTAATAGAGAGAGAAATTTTTCTTGTATCAATCTCTTTCATAAGTTGCTCTCCACGCTTCTTCCTGTAACTCTTCTCAGCATAAGTTTTTGCTTCTTCTTCTGGGGACTTAAGTTGGTCAAATGCATCAATAACCAATTGACCAAGATTTCAAATAGGAGATGACAAATGCCCTGTAGTAGTTTCCAGTAGTAGACTTGTCAGAATATCCACAACATTCTGAATGGTTTCTGCTTCCATTCTTTGTTCTTTAGGTCTCTTCATTTGTGGCCTAGATTGCATGACAATTGCAATCTTCATCATTTTTTATGCACTCGTATTATCAACAATTATAGGCCCTAAGATGCCTATTGATTCATCATCATCTTTATCAGTCTATTGTATGATTAATGAGTTTACCAGTTCAGCATATGTTACCTTATTAATCTTTTCTTTCTCTTGTTCTTTCTCTGTTTCCTGTTCAGAAATCTTTGTATAAACTTTCTCATCAAATTCCTTCTAAGTGGGCTATGAAATCGGTGAGAGTTGGGGTTTCATTGGTTGTTCTTTGGCTGGTGGAATATCCACTCCTTCTTGAGTTTTCGGTATCTCAATTGAAGTAACCTATGAGTCTGAAATTGTTGGTGGCTGCATATCTGGTGTAGTAATGTTTCCAGATAGATTTGTTGCTTCCTGAATATCATCAACAAGTATGACTCATTGGGAAATAGTGACATCCTTCTTCTTGATAGGATATACAACATCATATTGCACATATTCTTCCTCATCCATTTCTGGTAGATTAATAGTATCTTGCTCATCCTTAGCAGAATGTATAGGATCTCACATCCATTGAATATTATGAGCAATCTGATGAGTCTCAGTTTCAACATGTTGCACCTTACCACTAAGTAGCTTCAATCTCCTTGACTTGAAAGAAAATTGGACTTTGTACTTATCAAGCAATTCATTTAACTCATCCTTTGACAAATCAAAAAAATATTGCACAAATACATCATCTATAATTTCTTTTTCTTTCTTCATAGCTTCCTCCCATTTATTCAAAAGAATAGTAAGGAAATAGAAATATCCTTTTCAAGATCATGAGGTGATCTATTGTAATGGCACAAATAATTGATTACCTATTCCTTTTGATCTTCATTGAATGAATCAAAATGAACTTTGACATTATCAAATTTGTTTATTCCTAATGTATTCACTGTTTTCTCAAAGTTATTCTCAGGCTTGTAAGCTAAGATATTAATAGGCATAGTTTCCTTTGGCACTTCTTTCACTAGTTTGGCTTCTTTACCAGTTGCTTTCATTTTCTTGGGTTCCTCCTCAGTATCAATACTTTTAGATTCTGCTTGGAGAATCAGTTTCTAACCTCTTTTCTTTGATGTAGTCTCCTTTTTTAAATATACTTTAGGTTATGGTTCCTTTTTAGTTTGGACACTTCATGTCACTATAGTACTTTTTATTACCAGAGGTTCTTTCTCATCCTTCTTCCTCTTGCCTATACCACTTATGGTTGGAACACTACTGGTTTCAACTTTTGTAGTTTGAAATTCAACTGTATCCAATCTTGTCTTCTTTTTTTCCACTGGATATGCCAACAGGTTATTGGCATAACCGATCAATAAGTCATAATTGACTTCATAGCTCATATCTTCCATTTCATCTTCTCTAAGATCAATAGCCTCCATCAGACAGAAAGCAGTGGTGACTTTTAAAATGATGTCCTGAGCAAATTTTTTCACCACATCCTCAGGTAGCCTTACCCTAATACTCATTTTCTTTTGAAATCCATTGAAATATTTATTCATTGTAGCAGAGAAGGTGTTCATCACAACCTTGATGTTTTTCTTAATCGGGGAAGTTACCGGTAGATCCTTAGACCATTCAAGGTCACCGATTCCCGGTAGGAAATTCTGAAAATAAAACAATAAACCAATCAATAATTGACCAAATTTAAACTTTTGACTGTTGTCCTTCTTGATAGACTGAAGATTCAACATTAATTGTCTCATTATGGCCTCACATAGGTCATAATTAGCATTTTTAGCTATCATTTTGTAGCATCCTAAAATTGCGACACTTGCAATTTCGACTGCATTTCGGTCTTCACGATGGCGACGCAACACGCAACCTGAATGGAGACCCCGAAACCTAATTATGACACTGAAAACTGCATTTTTCAAGCACCCTGGCCTGAACCTCCTTGCACCCTGCTGTCCCGGGAGGTGGGACCAGAGCGCCTAGCGCCCTGGTCCCCCAGGACCATGGCGCCCAGCGCCCTGGTCCCTAGCCCTATTTTGGGCCCGGTCTCCTATGGGACTTTGGGCCTTTTTGTTTGCAAATTGGAAAATAACATTTCCTGGTCGGCCTAAGGTCGGGAAAATCAGTCTTTTAACCCTAATTGGCAAGTATATAAACTACATTTTTCTCTCTCATTTGATATGAGGAGGATATGTGCAAAAGTGTGGAAACTATACTCAAGCATTCAAGCATTCAAGCATTCCTTCAAGCAATTGATCATTTCAAGTCTCCATTCAAGGCTAAGTGTTGCATTCAAGACAAGGATTCAACCATTGAAGAGGAGATCACATACTACATGCTACATACAACATACAACATCTATACCTTCGCACATACGGATATAAACATCCTTACAACAAGGTATTAGTACTTGTTTTACATTACAGACATTTACATTTACAGCATTGCTCATTTCTTGGTTAATTCCAAAACCGGGGTTTGACCTAAAGGCAAACCCCTAATCCCTAACCCCCCAATCATCTTCGCTTTTCTGTGTGTAGGTTGCAGGTACGCGGCTGAAATTGAAGATCTGGAATCCTTATGCAGAGACGAACAGATCCCCCTTCGTTTCGCGGATTTTTCGGAGGACCGTGGTGCCGAGCGCCATCGTCCCTGCAACTTTCGCTCAAATTTGCAGGACAGCGCCGTATCAACATTTTACTGCTAATTCCAGGTCCGCAGCTTCATCCGATATCCCTATCTCAGTTTATAAAGTGAATCTTTGTCACTTTCTATGCATTCCTAGCTTAATTCTTCTATGCACATTCTTTACAAAAGAGGGTAGCCTTGCTTTCTTAACCCCTTGAAGCACATTTAGCATCCAATCTTGCCTTGTGTGGGATTGGATCTTGTGAGTTTCAACCCCTCTTTTGAATGTAAAGTCTCTCCCTTAAGTGAAAACCATTAACCCTAGAGTGAATCTCCCTTCTCTCTCTTTGGAGTTGGAAGAGGGGAGAGCAACTAGGGTTCGATCGCGATTTTCTGCTTTACACATTTTATAAGTAGTATGCACTGTTATACATGGTCCATTGTTCATTCTACTAGAATATAATATCCGATAGCCTATAATCATAGGTGCCAGTTTAACCACTGAGTCCTTAATGTTATTGACAGAAACAACATGCCCATCAGAGGTTAATGAGGTTAAAGAGTTTACTATCTCTTTTGAAATTTACCTTAGCTTAGGTACTTCACTGGTTGAGCAAAAACTAGTTACTGCTTGAATAGCCTCCTTGGTTATAGTGTGTGTCCTTTCCAAGTACATATTCTCCCCATGAAAATGACTCAGAATAATTTGGATATGTTCCTCTTCAAAATCTTCAAGGAAATAAGCTGCATTATGAAAACCTTTCTCCTAAACCCTAATATACTCGGGTTGAATCTTTTTGTTTTCATCGCAAAGGGATTTTAACTAAGAATATATTAACAATTATTCTAAATCCTCAATTTTACAATCAATGTAGCTAGACAAATCTCCTTTTACTATGACACCGTTAGGAACTTAAGATAAAGCATTATAAGACACAATTTGTTCCAACTTCACAACCTCCATAGGTTCAGATGTGATCATCAATTTCTCTACTTGCTTGGACGATGATGCCATTTCAGATAAGCTAGATTCGAAGAAGAATTTTTCAAAGAAATACCTTAGTTTATGCGTGCTGCCTCATTTACCAGTTGATTACTCAAGTGTACATGAGTTCAGTCTTCACTAACCTTCAAATCAGTTTGATTACTCAAATCACAATACAACTTCGACTAAAATCAACTAGCAATCCTTTCTTTTCTCTGCAATTTATCAAGAATTATTTCTTGAATGCATTAAGGTAAAAATAACAAAGTAAAACTTTCTTTTATCCTTTTTACCTACTTCATTAAATGCTCGCCTGTTAGGGTTACAAACCCTAATTACACCACTTAATGATGCATACAATATTGAGAGATGTAAAACTAATTGTCAAAAGTTATCAAAATTTCATGCATTCAAACTCTCTTACCACTCATTCCTTCCAAGGGGTCCAGATGTAGATTTACCTCTGTTCTCCCCTTAGCCATATTGAAAGGCTTAGTTTACCAGTGTAGGATTCTCCACACTGGGTGAAGGATTATTTTCTTCTCCAAGTATATCATCACTCTTGTTTTTGCATATTCGATTCATTTCTTCTCTGGTTTCTTCAATATTTACCTTTTTCTTTCCTTTCTGATCTTTAGAATGATTAACCAATTTGTTCTTTCTGGATCTACAAGACTTTTCCATGTGTCCAAGTTTATGAAAATGATAGCAAGTGATTCCAGATGATCTCCAAGGTCTTGCATTGCCTCTTCCAGTTCTCCTTCTACAACTCATAGCCACATGACCAAAATTGTTACAGATGGTGCAAATGACATTTGTTACCTTTTTCATCTCAAATGGACTAAACTGGTTGACATAGGGTCTTTGCGAGTTCATTTTACCCCAGTTAACATAGTTTCTCATCCAGTTGCCATTTGGTATAGGATTCATATGTGCTACTATATTATTTTCTCCATATTTGCATTCAACTGATCTATATCCATACATTTTGCATGGGAAACAATGACCTTCAAATTTCTTGGACATATACCTAGTATTTGTATTGTAGCTTGCATTTCCATTAGGTTTATTTCTACACACATTTGTAGTATGACTAAGTTTATGGCAAGCAAAGAAAACAGGTTTAAAGACCTTCTTACCAGTAGTATTTTTAGCTTTAGGATGATTTTTGTCCTTATGAATGTTTCTCTTTGTATCGAAAGACTTCCTTTTCTTAGATGTGTTAGAACCAAGTCGAGAGGTATCACCTTTCATCCTTTGTGATTGAATTTGCTCATCTAGTAAGGTAGAACTTTTGTTGAACTTTTCCAGTTTCCCATTAGCTTTAGTGAGCTGTCTGGTAAGATCTTCATTATGTTTTGACATAGTCTCTCTCAGAGATGATACTAATTCAAGATCTAGTTGTAAGGTCTATTTTTCTTCTTTCTCTGCATTCCAATGCTCATGCAAAGTAGTATTCTCTCACTTGATCTTGGCAATCTCATGATCTCTTTCTTTGATGAGATCTTTAGTAGACCTCCTAGCTTCCAGTTCCTGACTAATGTAGATAGTTAAGCCTTCTATCTCTCTCCTCAGATTTATATTTTCACTGTTTAGTTTTTCAATGTCCTAAGCTAAAGCATCAATGTTGGCCTCTGTTGGAAAATGCACACTCTAATGAGATATTGTAGGTGATTAAAGGTTTTGTCATTGATTGCAACCTTACAATCCTTTGAAACTAGCAAGACAATTGACTGGCACCAACAAAGACAAACTCTACACCGGTGTAGAGACCACCGGTAGTAAAAGGAAGCATACAGGCACAAAAGCCAACAGGAATTTTGTTTATAATATATTTTGTTAATTATTGTAAAATCAGTGTAAGCCAACTTGGCAAGTTGTAAAATGACTCATATAAGAGATAATTGTAGAACATTTGGTAATAGAGGGAAGAAAATATATAGTCGAAATAAGGCAGACCTATTATGCGAATTATAAGTTAAGGGTTTATGTATGAAGCAGAGCTATAAATCGGTACTAGATCTGGCATAGTAGATGATATTTTGAAGCAGTACAAGACATTGGATTTATATAATCCATTTTGTAAGTCAGTGAGACTTCCCATTTTGTAATTGAGCAGTGAGCTCTAGGCACTTGGCCTTCTTGCATGTGCAGGCCCCTATTGTAGCAGTAATATTCTCTTATTGGCCAGTAAGTGAATATTGTGGGTCACAAATCCCATCAAGGTTTTTCCCACACTGGGTTTCCTCGTTAAACTACTGTGTTATGGTGTGTTTTTCATGTGGGTGTTGTTATCTCTATTTATTGCATTATTTCTTGTTTACCAGTATACAGTATTGATATGCTCTAAATATTTTAAGCAAAGAAAATCTTATAACCAGTTAGATACTAATTCACCCCCCCCTCTCAGTATATGTGGGAATCCTAACAATTGGTATCAGAGCTTGGTCCTCTATTTTTCAGAAGCTTAGCAACTTGAGGAAGATCTTGACACTAGTAGAGATGGAAAAATTGATGAAGCAATTAGAAGCAACTCTCTCAGACTATGATGCAGAAAAATTGAAAAATATCAAACTTGAAGATGATCTAAAGGCTGCACAGGATATTATTCAAGCACTTCAGGAAAATCTTACCATTACAAGAAACAAGAGAAGAAAACTTTGAGAAAAAATGCAAAATGAGAATGATGAAAAGGAAACTCTTAGTGATCTGATGAATAAGCTAAAATAAGAAAACATGACAACAAAGAATGAGATGCAGGATATGACTATGAGATTTTGTAAAGAAATTGAAGATAGAAAGAAGAATGAAGAAGACTTGACTAGAAGACTGAATGATGCTACAAATGAAAATATAAGACTTAGTTATGAAAATGATATGTTGAAGACAGATCTGATGCATGCACAGAATGACTCAAATGAACTCATGAGACAAAAAGGTATCTTGGAAGGAGAACTGGCTGCTGCAAATCAACATGAAGAAAAATTCAAGAAAAGTTCAGAAGAACTTGGTGACTTGTTGAAGAATTAGAAACCTAATGGTGACACTAATGGTCTTGGCTTTGAAGCTGGTGAAAGCTTCGGTACTACAAACACACATGATCAAGACAAATCAGTAAGACAACCTACTGCATATAAATTTAATGGCAAATACTTTAACTGTAACAAGTATGGTCATAGAGCAAATCAATGTAGATCTAGAAATTATCAGAATACCAATACACCCACTGGTCAATGTTCAAAATGCAACAAAGTTGGTCATAATTCAAAGAATTGCGGAATGAATGTAAGATGTTATGTTTGTGGAAGATTTGGACACTTATCTAATCAATGCAGAACACAAACTGACACAGGATATGGAAAAGCTATTTAGAAAAATAATGTGACTTGTTATGCCTGTAACAAGATTGGACATATTGCAAAATTTTGTAGGAGCAAGTCCTCACCGGTAAATAACAAAGGTCCTAGTTTGAAAGGTAAAGAAAAGGTTGAAAAAGTAAAGCAGGAATTCTCAAAGCAATGGTGATAGGAACACTCCTCCATCGGCAGGGGACTCTTCATCTAACTGAAGAAAATTCCCTTGGGGGTTTAGCAATCAAATGTGAAACATGCTATTATTCTCTCGGTTGATGGTGAGAAGTTGAAATTACTTCTATACCGGTAGATAAGTTAAGTCATTACTTAATTGGCAAGCATTAAATGTGGTGGTTAGCAAAATTAACATTTAAATTAGTGTTTTGGCTCCAATTTCATTTCACCGAGCATTCAAACATTCGAAGAGCATAAAAATTCCAGAGCAAAGGCATTTCGAGTAAAGAAGTGAAGCAATTCAGCAAGCAATCATTCCTAAGGTAGATAAAGTTATTTATAATCATGGCTTCTTCATCTGTTCCTGAATTCATAGCAAACCCTACTATAGTCAAAGTGATTAAACACCCTAGACCCATATTCCAGTTAGTTCCCAAGATTGCCAAGAAAGATGATAATGTTGGTGCATTTTCTCAAATCCCCAAAGGAGTAGTTTTTGCTAAAGACCATAGAATGTACATAAATTGTCACATAGAAGAATTAGGTGATGAGGAAATCAAGAGCATGTATAATACTATAATTTGTGATGATTCCAGTAATGTTAAACCTAAACACAAGATAGTGGAAACCCTAGGTTTCACTGAAATTCTCAGTATTCTGGATTTCCCTAAGGATGTTATAAGGATAGTTCTAAGCAGGGTTCATGGGGAATTCTTTTGGTTGGACTCAGTTCACAAAATTACAAAAGAGTTAGTAAAGGCTCTGACAGGGTTACCTTCCATTGGTAACAGGCTTGATAAAACAAAGAATGTCACAAATGACCTAGCGATTAACCTAACAGGTGCAACATCTGATAAGAGATCCTTAAGAGTAAACGATGTAACTAACATCAATGTTAGATTCATTAGCATGATTTTAGGCTACAAAACTACACATGCAAATAGGTTAAATTCAGTCTCTAGCCTATGCATAAAGAGTGCCTATGATATGATTAAAGATAATGCAAAAATAGATGTGTGTGAATGGTTGAAAGATGAACTTATTGACAATCTTGGAAAGATAAAGAAAGACAAAAAGGGGACATTTAGATTTGGAAACCTACTTGTCTGTTTAATGCTACACATAACAAAACAAGTGCCCGGTATCAGTAATAAAAATCTTGGTTTTGATATACCGGTAGGCAAACAATTGTCTGATTTATTAAATAACATGGGTGAAAACAGAGAAAAGAATATAAATGAGTACTTTTAGGCATTGAAGGCCCAGATGAATACAAGAGTTAGACTATCACAAGCAATTGTAAATAAGTATAAGGATGAAATATGCTTTTTTATTAAGAAGGATGATATTTGGATGGAGGCAATTATCCCAAGAACCATTTGGGTTACTGAAATGGGTTATGAAGCTGATGACCACATAATTGAAAGATATGAAAAAGCCCTCCTGGAAGCACCCAAGGAACCTAAAGAAGAGGTATTTGGTAGTGCTGAGACTATTGAAAATCAAATCCAATCAAAGAAAAGGGTTGGTGCAGGAGCACCTAGTTGAGAAAAAAACTCTCCTTTTTGAGAATTTCATGCTTATGTATTTGTAATGTTTTTTTTTTAGGTGTGGAACATTGTTTTAGGTTGTTGTGTGTCTTTTAAAGTGGGTTTTGATCTCATTTTGTGTTTTAGAGATCAAGTTTGCATTTCAGGGCTTGAGTTGACAATTTTGGCACAAAATGTGGAAAATTGCAAAAATGAACTCAAAATGCTTTCTTGAGCATTGGAATATTTTTTTTATATGTTTATAAACATTTCTTAGGTGGTTAGAAGTGTTTAATTAGTAAGGTTGTCAAAAATGCACTTTTGAGCAAAAAAAAAAAAGTTGTCATGTGAGCAACAAAAGTTGTCATTTTTGCATTTTTCTTGGAAAAGGGAGTTATAAAAGCTTAAATTCCATACAAGGCTTGATAACTACTTGGTATCACTATAAAAATACCTTCCTTGGCCTTGGACAAGGTTGGAGAATGTAAAGACTAAGTTTTGCTAATGAGAAAATAACAAAATTCTAGGTTTTACCTTATTTTTTTCTTCTTTTTGAGTGCAATCTGTACTGTACCTATAAAAATCCATACTACACCTTTTGTAAAGTTGAAATGTAGATGTTAAATATCCTTCCATGTAATTGTTTCATTGGATTTTCATTTGTAAGGTGGTTTAAATAAATTGTTTCAGTTTTGACTGTTTGCTGCCCTATCAAGGGTTTGGAGTTCCAAAATGCATCAACTTGGTTGATCCATGTTTGGGAACCCTCCAATGGATTATTACAAGTTGGTATGCTTGCATATATTGTATAAATATTCCATTTTATTCCAGAGTTGTGCTTACAAGAAGGTTTTGAGTGAATACTAGACAAGTTAAGTGAAAATTTGTCTAGTAGATTGAAATAAGAAGCCAAAATGTTGTTCTCAAAGTCTATTTGAGTCTACAACATGGTATAATGGTCTACATCTTTCCTATGAATGTTTTGAAACAAGTTGGAGCTCCAAGAGAGGCCGTTTTACTTTAAAAAGTTTGAGGAAGTATGTTAGAACAACGAGTTCCCTGTTTTTGAAGAATTAAGTAATGTTGGTGTCAAAGTACTTTTGAAGCTTGTTATGCTTGGGATCTTGGCTCATTTGTTAATTTTAGGGTTAAAATATTGTTTAAGGATTGATGAAACTAAAGTGCAGGTGGTTTTTGAAGTTCTAACCCTATGATATATAGCCCAAAATAGTGAAAATCAGAAAAAAATAGTGTTTTGATAGAGGTTCTTGTTCATTTTCAGTTTGTTTGCCAAGTGTTTGGAAAAATGCTTGATTGTTAGTGGAAGGGAAGACATTGAAATGTTTTTTAAGAGGTTTGTGTTGAGAAAGGAGACAAGGTACAAGGCCGTGGAGTGATTTGCCAAACTATAAGTTACCAAAACCCCATAAAAACCCTTGTTTTGAGGCTACAAAGTAGGACAGTCATAGATTGACCTCCTCAAGACCTCTCTTGGAATGAATTCATAACTTTATGCCAAAAGGGTACTCAAAAATATTCACCTTTTTCAGATATTCCAAGATGTGAGTGAGTAATGAGCAAAATAGTGTTTCAGGAAGGCTAAAAAGGGCTTATTTCTTGTAGCCCTATTTTGAAGAAAATTAAGAATCTGATTGGAGTAAGTTTGGGTGACCTTGTAAAACCTTTTGAAATCAGTCCAAAACAACCTTGGAAACCTTGTGAAGTCTTCATAACTCCAGTTTAAACATTTGGGGGTTTAGACCTAGCATGGTAGTTGAG
Organism: Cryptomeria japonica; assembly: GCF_030272615.1. NCBI lineage: Eukaryota > Viridiplantae > Streptophyta > Pinopsida > Cupressales > Cupressaceae > Cryptomeria > Cryptomeria japonica. The sequence continues at coordinate 216,842,486 of NC_081407.1, read as the reverse complement.
TTGAGCAAGTGTATGAACAAATGATGGGAAGAGCTCAAGGAGGAAGTTTTGGGTTTGAGAAAAGCTTGTGAATATTGAAAGTGGGTCTATAACTGAAAACCAAAACCTTTCCTCTCTCATTTGAAGGAGTTTCTTAACAAGTAGCTTTAAATTGGTCCTCCTTTTGGGTTTCTCCCTATCAAGGGTAAAGAAGGTGGAAGCAACAGTTAGAAGAGGATCTAGACAAGCTAAAGCTATCAAAGAAGATGTACTCAAACAAACTGGTATTACTAAAGATGAGTTAGAAACACTTCAGCCAAAAACTCTCCTTTCACCGGTTGCAACCTCTTTGGAAAGTGATATGCCAGCTGAATTTAAAAGAGTTGTGAGAAAAAGGGAACCTTCGCTAGTATCTACACCTTCTCCTAGAAGAACCAAATAGAAACAATAGGCAGTAAGGCCCCTGGCTTGAAAGGTAACTCCAAAGAAGAAGTTAACACCCAAGAAGAAGACTCAACAAACCATTGCTCCAATTGACAAACTTCTAAATGAAATTATAGAGGATGGAAAGATAAACATCAATAAATTATATGATTCATTATCAGTTGATGATAAGGAGAAAGTTGAAAATAGCATAATTCTACAATTGGACATTTACAAGAAATTTCTAATGCAAGTTGTAGATGAATTACCGATAGAACTATTTAAAAGACTTGAAGCTATAAGGCAAGCTATTGTAGAGCTTGATAAGTAAATAAAAATTGAAAAACTACTTGTTGTTTATCCTATCAACTCACCAAAAGAGATAGATGATCTTATCTCTAATTCTAACTGGTCAGTATTTTCAATTGCACACTGACATGTAGCACTTATGGTTGGTAGAGTGAATGAGGTAGTAGAGGAAACTATGAATGCATGGGACATATTCCTTGTAGAGAAGGAAAAGCAGGAAGAATATAGAAACCCTAAACCCATCAAAGTATATCATAAGGATAAGGATAAGGGAAAAGGCAAGGTTGGTGGAACACCTAGCATAAAAATAAAAGATAACTTATCCCCACCACCTCTGGATACTCCACCGATAGTTACCACTGACAATCAACTGACTAGTGAGAGTATGGACATACCACAAGAGGACACCAATCCCAATTCTGAGGTGTTATATACAGTGGACATTGACACACAAAAAGTCAATATTGTGGTTGATAAGGATACAAATCAGAAAATAGATATGGCTAATGAGCCATTGGTAACAAATGGTATAGAAGGTAAACCAGTAGATGACAACACAGAGCAATAGGCTCCATCACAACAAGTTCATATAGAGACAGTGCCACCAACATCAACTAAGCAATCCAAACCTTTGCTTAAAGAAATGAAAACATAAACTAACCTACCAGAGGTCACCACAAGCAAGGAAATTGCTCCCACTGGCAGGATACAGAGTGTTGGCTCTTCAAATATAGAATTCAAATCAACAAATGTAATAGAAGTTCTTTTGGATTCCATCAAAAAGATAATAGTGTAGCTCACAAGCATACAAGGCAATTGATGACACAATTCCAATTTTGAAAATGATAGCACCTAAGTGTAACATAGATAATAAAGATTCTTTAGGTCAACTTGACACTTTTTCTAAGTATATTACTGACAATACTATGACAGTTGAACAAATAAAAGAGGAAGCATTCAAGGAGAGACTAGAGAAAGAAAAACACAAATTCTTTGAGGAGGAAATAAAGAAGTGTACAAGGCAATTTGAGACACTTTTACCAGAACTGTGTAGTACACTCAAGGAATTTAAAACTTTGTACAGGGATACATGTAAAACTAACTTTTTGACAGCTGATATAGATAAGAAAATCAGCAAGATAGAGGAGGAAATAAATCAACTAGCTGATAATTTCATTAACTCATCTGATTCATTATCAGTTTTTTAGCAGAAAATAACAGGTTTTGAGGAAGAACTACTAAAGTTGGAAAGAGAGAAGGAAAGAATAAAAGGAAAGGCTAAAGATCTACAATGAAGACTTAGTCCAAAATTGGATTACCTCACCTCCTTAAGAAAAGAAATATTTGATGCTTTGATTCAAGGACAAAAAACACCAGCAGAGAAAATGCAACACCTCACTGGTATAGTTCAGAGGACTGAGGCCACAATAAAAGACAACAAAAAGTTCATTGAGAGCCTGAATCTAGTTTTCCTAGATCTTTTTCAAATTGTAACCAACCGGTTACAAGGATGAAACAGAAAACCACACTCAACTGACACTTTGACAACCTTTGTCATTGATGCCTAAGGGGGAGTAGTAGAATGAGAAAAATAACCAGCAAATAACTCATCAGCTCAAGGGGAGCACATATTCTTTTGGTACACAAATTTTTGGTAAGACAATTCTGACAGACTCTTTTGGATAACAATTTTTGGATTTTTCTCATGAGTGTTGCCATCAATGCCAAAGGGGGAGATTGTTGGAAAATGTACACTCCAATGAGATATTGTAGGTGATTAAAGGTTTTGTCATTTATGGTAACCTTACAATCCTATGACACCGGCAAGACAATTTACCAGCACCAGCAAAGACAGACTCTACATCGGCACAGAGACCACCGATAGTAAAAGGAAGCATACCGGCACAGAAGCCGACAGGAATTTTGTTTGTAATATATTTTGTTAATTATTGTAAAATCATTGGAAGTTGACTTGGCAAGTTGTAAAATGACTCATATATATTAGAGATTATTGTAGAACATTTTGTAATAGAGGGAAGAAAATATATAGGCAAAATAAGGTAGACCTATTATGCGAATTATAGGTTAAGGGCTTATGTATGAAGCAGAGCTATAAACCGGTACTGAATCTAGCATAGTAGATGCTATTTTGAAGCAGTACAAGACATTGGATTTATATAATCCATTATGTAAGTCAGTGAGACTTCCCATTTTGTAATTGAGTAGTGAGCTCTAGGCACTTGGCCTTCCTACATGTGCAGGCCCCTATTGTAGTAGTAATATTCTCTTATTGGCTAGTAAGTGAATATTGTGGGTCACAAATCCCACCAAGGTTTTTCCCACACTAGGTTTCCTCGTTAAACTACTATGTTATGGTGTTTTTTTCATGTGGTTGCTATTATCTCTGTTTATTGCATTATTTCTTGTTTACCAATATATAGTATTGATATGCTCTATATGTTTTAAGCAAAGAAAATCTTATAACCAGTTACATACTGATTCAACCCCTCTCTCAGTATCTGTGGGAATCCTAACAGTCTCATGTGAAGAACTATTATCAGATATTTCCAATAGTTGTTTAGTTAGATCTCTCCTTTTGACTTGAGAAACTTTTTGTTTGACCCTTAGGGTTTCAAGCTCATTTCTACTAGCTTCAAGTTCTCTAGCCATCTCAAAGTAGCTCATATCCCCAATGGTGGATTTAGGGTTTCCTTCCAAGTGATTAGGCTTTAAATAATTTAGTCTCTGATACCAATTGATGGACTTGTAAAGAACTTAGAGGGGGGGGGTGAATTAGTGACACCAAAAACAATACTACTTTAAACACTGACCGATAGATATACTTAAAAAGTTTGCTAAATAATATGCATAAAATCCAAAATGATATAACATCATCCACAATAAATTAAACATCCACCATAACACAAGTGTTTATACATGGAAAATCCAAATGAGAAAAAGCATGGTGAGATGGGACTCACAAGTTAACTATCTGCAGTAATAGATAACTAACTGGTTAAAATTTACAAAAAAGTTGCTCTACTAGGAGTGAATCCTCTTAAAGATCCCTAAGCTTAGTCAAAAGCTATACCCTATTAAAGGTAGTACCCTATAAGGAGTAACCTCAATAGATGATTTATGAATCCAAACTAATGGATCACCTGGTTAGAGGATTTATACAATGAAGCTTGTTAGAGCTTACCCGATTAGGGAATTTGACTGTTCCAGTGATTAGGAAACAACACATAGTGTGATCTAGTAGTAGCACAACTTGCTTGAATAGATCCTCTTCTGTGCACTCAAAACTTCATTACCAACATACTTTGCAACTTAACACTTCCACCTTCATATCAAATCATCTCATAACATATCTCCTTCACTCATATAAAATAATTCATTGTGATGTCAATATATAGACATTTAGATTTCATGTCGGCCTTTATAAATCATATCACAACTTCCTAGGTGTAGTGTATCTGGTCAAACAATCATAACTCATCACAAAAATACTGCCAAAAATTGTCGGTTAGGATAAGTCATCACATAATCAATGAATACCGGTTGGAACAACAAGACCAGTTGGAGTTAAAGATATAAACCATTTGTCCTTTGATAATCTCCACTGAATCTTCAAATTGTCATCGAGTTATGTATATCCATTTATAAATACACACTGGTTGTCACCATGTATCAGTTAGATATAAACTTCTAGTTTACCGGTTATAATATAAACAACTTTGAAGGCATACCGATAGACAATATGAACATATGTGTGTGTATGTGTTTCATCAATGACAACATATGAAGTTATTCATTACAATCATCATCAATCCAATAGACTACATCACCTACATATACAATTCATCAACCTTGACAACAAGGGTGACTAAACCCTCGACCCTCAATTCATAATTAAAAAATTACATCACACAATACAAAGATCAACCACAGGACCAATATAATGATTTGCATAGCATAGTATGGTCCTAATTCAAATTTCCAAATGATCAACACCACCGGAAATCATGCCAAGATCAACCGCAACACGTTACACAACCAGAAATACCACATAACATGAAAATCAATACCGGTTGATGAAAACCTCCAAAAACTTTCACAAAAATCAATATGGATCATAAAAAAAATAGGACATGACTAGGGAACACTAGTGAGCATGTTAGAATCATTCAGAATGGTTGCACCAACACCTCTTTCCAAATCTTCATCGGTCAACATCTAGAAGCTCAAGAACACAACCAATCAACAACTATCATGAAGAAAGATAAATTATAGAGCACCAAATCACAAACCATCTGAAATGAAGATACACAAGATCATCCCAAATAATATCCCAAAGGCTCAGCATCAGATCTAATCACACCGAAATATACCAGAGGAAATATCAACCTCTACAAAACAATGATCAACAAAACCAAACTACAAAACCAGATCAGAAAATCTTCCCAATCTCAATGGAATAAATCACATGAATATGTTGACATCAATGATAAAAACATATCCTAGCATGAGAAATGACCAACCACATCCAATAATCTCCAACAATCTCCCCCTTTGGCATTGATGGCAACATATGAATGTGAAAAACAATCAATGCAAAGAAAGAAGATATCACCAGCAAACACCCCCTAGATCAAGACAGATAAAACAGTTTTTGACATGATCTCTCTCCCCCTTTGACAACAATGTAAAATATCTCAAATCAGATAGACAAATTTATTCTCCCCCAAAATAGAAACTTGAATCTCTCCCACTAAAACATAGACTACTCCAGCAGAGGAGCAGTACCAACCCATCAATCTAGATAAAAGAATAAGGCTCTGAAATCCACCAGATTGATGCAACTCAATACATCTAGATCTCATGAAGAGGGGTTGATATCCCTAAATTGTCTCTCAAATAGATAAATGTATCTACAGGAAAAGGCTTAGTGAAAATATCTGCTATTTGTTCCTTTGTAGATACATACTCAAGCTTCACCTTTCCTTCACTGACTTGCTCTCTCAAGTAATGATATTTGATCGATACATTCTTAGTCTTTGAATGTTGCACAAGATTCTTTGTCATGTTGATAGCACTAGAATTATCATAATATATAGTAGTAAAATCATCATGAATAACTTTAATATCTTTCAAGATTTGCTTATATTGGTCCCAACTGGTGCTGAGAGGGGAGGGGTGAATCAACACTATACCAATTTTTACAGATTTAACCTTAATTAAAACTTATATTCAAACTTAACACTTGTCAATATAAGCATCATTAATAAGAAACAAGCACACAAAAATAAAACACACATGACTACCAAGATTTATCATGTGGAAACCCAAATGGGAGAAAACCACAATGTGAGTAGAAACTCACAAAATTTGCACTCTTCTGGATTATGCCTGGTGAGGAGCCATCCCTATTAGGAGACTACAAAGACACTATTAGGTGCCACCTAGTTAAGGGATTTTCTTTTAAGGTCTGTTAGAACCATTACCCTATTAGAGGTAGCCTTGTTAAAGGACTTAGGATCATCATTTAAGATGTCACCTGGTTAAGGGATTTTATAAAGGGACCTATTAAAGTCGACCCGGTTAAGGGATTTTACTGTTGTATTAATTAGAAAACAACAAAGAGAATGATCTGTTGTAGTAGCTAATCTTAGCTTAATCAGATCCAAATGAAGCTCTTCAGTTTGACCATCGGTTACACTTTCTATGTACTCTATCGGTGTTGTGCATCACACTTGCTCTGCACTCTACTGGTGCTATGCATTCTTTCTCTTCTCTTCACTCTATCCAAGCTCTACACACTCTCTTCACCACTCTTCTATTCACTTAGTAGTTCTTCTGTATTCTCACCTTGTTGGATTGCTTCTCTTCAAAATTCCACTGCGCAATTTTTATGATCAATCTTTTTGGTTTTTGCCAAAAACCTGTATACCATATTTTGCCAACACACCCACTAATTCCTCAATCAATTTACACCAAACACTTGGTAGATTTGAAATTCAAATCTTTCCAAATCTTCCTGCACTCTCTCTGTGTGCTCTCCATGAATATCGCCAGCAACTCATCCTTGTCTTCCTATGCAATTCATAATTTCACCAACCTTTGGGTTGTGTTCTATCTTTTTAATACGAACCAAAAAATCCACACAAATCTCACCTTAACTAATTGTTAACTACTATAAATTTCACTATCTTTTTGTTTGATGATATTTTGTCATGAATGTCTCACCTTTAGTCATCGCATCTAGTTTACCGGTCATTGCTCTGAGATTCTCGGAGGATTTCATCCTTCAACTTGTATCACCAGTGTAACTCTTCACCTTTTTCCACCAGTCACTGATCACCAATCAGACTAATCACCTGTCTGTCTAGAGTGTTTTGGTCATGCATAAGACTACTAAACTACAATTTGAGTCACCTCTTGTGACTACATCATCATTTCAATTGTCAGTTTAAGAAATTGGTCTCAACATCTATTGGATACTTGACTGACCAGTCAGCTACTTTGTTTATCCTTCAACTGATTAATCTTCTACCAACATACTCTTTAGGTGTGTCAATAATGCATATTTGGGAAGCACTGAATCCTCCATACTATTTGAAGCCATACCATTGAGGTTTACCACACCTTCTTGCCTAAGAGCTTGGCCTTATTCACCGGTAAGTGTTAGTCATCAATGACAATAATAATTTTATGAACCAGTTGTGCCAAAACCATCAATTATGCCAACAATCTCCCTCTTTGGAATTGATGGCAACACTTCAAACTTCTCTTTTAGAAAACAATAACTTTTGCTTCTGATATACTGATCAATTGCTCTGTTTGATCTTGAGAAAAGATCTTACTCCCCTTTCACTGGCTTCCATTCATGTCAGCTTTGACTTCATCTCCCTTCATGTTCCATCTGACTTCACTCTCGCTTTGATAACAATGCCAAAGGTGTAGTCTAGACATCCTATTTCAGATGCTACAATGACTGGTCCCCCTAACAGAAGTAGTCCATAATCATGAATCCAAATACATAGAATTTTTAGGAAAATCATACCAGATTGATGTTGTTCAGATATTCACTCACCTTATAGTATGCAAGGGAATTATCCCTATCTTACCTCTGAGATACTCAAAAGTATCCTTAGGTAGTGGCTTGGTGAATATGTTTCTAACGTGTTCCTTAGTTGGCACATATTCTAGACTAACTTATTTGTCATGCACCTATTGCCTAAGATAATGATATTTAATTGCAATATGCTTGGTCTCAGAGTGCATTACTGGGTTTTTTGATATGTTAATGCCACTTGTATTGTCATAGTGTATCACCATTGGTTCAGTCACCTTTTCTTGGATACCTTCCAAGATCTTCTTAATCCATACTACATGTACTGATTGCAGCAACCACATACTCTGCCTCAGCTATCAATTGAGAGATACAATTTTTTTTCTTTCTTGTCCATGACACAATCCTATCTCCATGAAAGAATGCACCTCCACTAGTTCTCTTTTTGTCATCTATGTTCCTTGTCCAATCTGCATCAATGAAGAAACTAAGTCATAATTTCCCTTATGTGGATATCAGAGACCATACTCATCAGTCCCCTTGAGATATCTAAATATCCTCTTAATTTCCACCATATGAGTCTCTTTAGGATTTGCAGCAAATCTAACTACCAAGCCAATTACTTGTGCTATATCCAATCTACTATGAACTGCATACTGCAACTTACCGATCATGGATATGTATAGTGTCTCATTCACTTCATTAGCCTCATTGCTTTTGGAGAGTTTGCAACCTGTAACCATCGGGGTTCCAACAAGTTTGGAATCTTCCATTCTAAAAGTCTTCAATATTTCCCTTATGTATTTGGTTTGGCTAATGAATATACCATTCTTTAGCTGAGATAATTGCAAACCGATGAAGAATTTAATTTTACCGATCATGGACATTTCAAATTTTTTCTTCATTTCTTCTGCAAAACCTTTTCTCATTTTATCATCTCCTCCAAAGATGATGTCATCTACAAACATTTCTGCAATCATATGTTTTCCTTCTGGTCTATTCTTTAGACACAAGTTACTGTTGTCACTAGTTCACATGAACCCTATACTTATTAGGTATGAGTGTAGCCTCTCATGCCAAGCTCTTGGTGCTTGTTTTAGCCCATACAAAGCCTTTTTCATCTTGCATACCATGTCTCTTACATCTTCTAAAGCAAACCCTTCTAGTTGCTCAACGTACACTTCTTCCTCTAGAACACCATTCAGGAAAGCCAATTTGACATCCATTTGGTAGACCTTCAACTTCCTGTAGGCAGCATAAGAAAGTAAGATTCTGACTCCCTCCAGTCTAGCCATTGGTGCAAAGGTCTCCATAGTCCAAACCTTCTTCTTGTGCATACCCTTTGCAGACTAACCTTACTTTGTTTCTTACTACTTGATCGGTTCCATCCATTTTGTTTCTAAACACCCACTTGGTGCCTATCACACTTTTGTTCTTCAGTTTGGGCACAATGATCCAAGTTTTATTTTTCTCAATTTGCTCCAGTTTTTCCTCCATAGATTTGATCTAGTCTTCATCTTTTAGAGCCTTCTTTTCTATTTTGGGCTCAATTTTAGAGAACAAACAGGTACTCTCTCTTGCGTTTCTTATAGTCAATACTCTTGCATTTTTTTCCCAATAATATTGTCAGCAAGACGATTGTTTCTGACATATCTTGGTTGTATCAGTTCATTTCTTGGAGCTTCTTGTACTGGTTGTGTAGGTTCTACTTCACATGTTTCCTCATTTATAGCTACATTAGGATTCTCTACAATAGGTTAGACCGGTACAGTATAAACGAATCCTTGATAGTTCTCTGGTTCACTATGGTTGTCCTATTCATTTTTCTTAGACAACTCATCCACTCTGAAATTTTCACTCTCCACAATCTTAGTAGTCATTTTGTTCAAACACTGGTATGCTTTACTCTTTGTGGAGTAACCTAAGAAGGTTCCTTCATCACTCTTAGGATCAAACTTTCTAGAGTACTCATCCCTCTTGATGTAGCACAAGCTTCCAAATACCTTGAAGTAACTCACATTGGGTGAGTATCCACACCATAATTCATAGGGATTCTTATTTGTCCCCTTCTTCACCTGAATCTAGTTCAAGGTATACACAATAGTACTCATTGCTTCTCTCCAGAAGACATGTGGAATATCCTTTTGTATCATCAGAGTCCTTGCAAAATCAATTAGAGCCCACATCATTATTTTTAAATCATCTACAAACAACATGAAGTACTAATCCCCATAGAAACTCTTAGTCCTCATAGGACCACCTGAATTTGTATGCACTAGGTCCAACACATTCTTAGATGAATAAGATTTGTTGCTGAAACTAGTTTCGGTCAACTTTCCTAGCTAAAAATCTTTACATAGAGCATTCTCAGGTTTCATAATGTTAGGAATACCTCTAATAGACTTCATTCTATTAACCTTTTCTATGCTATCAAAATTAATATGACACAATCTTTTGTGCCACAACCAACTATCTTCTACCTTTTCCATTAGGCAACTTTTGATAGTGGTGTCTAGGTAGAACAAATTACCTTTAGTTTGGTTGCTAGTAGCAATCAAACCTCTTGATTTATCACTCATTTTGCATATTCCTTTATTAAACTCCAACTGGTATTCCTTGTTGTTAAGTTGTGCAACACTTAATAGACTATGCTTTAGCCCTTCTATCGAGTAAACATATTCACAATTAGTTTTATCATTTAGGGCAATAGATCCCTTACCTTTTACCACACAGGGAGCATCATTGCCAAATCTCACTAGTCATCAATCATAGTCCTCCATGCTGAGGAATTTTTTTTTGTCACCAGTCATGTGGTGAGTGCAACCATTGTCAATTACCCAGTCTCCACACCGGTTTGAACTAGAAAACAAGTCCATATCACTTTCCTCTGTGCTATCTTCCTTTACCACTACAAATGCAATCCCTTCTTCATCAGATCGTTCTGATTCTTCATCAGTAACTCCTTTCACAAGATAGCACTCCTTTCTCTTCTATTTGTATCTTCTAAAGTTATCCTTCCTATCATTGTCAGGACATCTGGATGCAATATGACCTATTTTACTGCATGAGAAACACTTTAGGGGTAGTTTACTTTTGTACTTCCCTTTTCCTCTTGGAAAACTTCTTTATATTAGGGCTTTAATCTCATCTTGTTCTTGTTCTTCAAATAACAAGTTGTCATGTTCATGAGAATGATAGGTTCTTGCAGTAGAACTAATTCTCATTTATTTTCTTCTCATTGTTGGTGCAAGTGTCATGAAAGATTTGAAGGCACCATCAATCTTAGGCATATTGTTATCATAGTTGCTCAATTCAAAGGTATTCAACTTATCGATCAGGGAGTCAAGTGTAATATTAACTATTCCCAAAGATCTGAGTTCCTAAATTGCAGAAACCCTTATGGCATATTGTGGTAGCAAGGCTCTCAATATTTTCTTGACCACATCATCTTCTTCAAGTTTTCCTCCAACACTTCTAATGGAATTTACCACGTCCTTTATTCTTTTGTTGTATTGTTCTATATTTTCTCCTTCTTGCATCCTCATCTCGTCAAATTTGCCTCTTAAATTGTCCACCTTATCCTTTTGTACATGAGGATCTCCTCCATAAATAGTCTTCAGCTTATTCCACATCTCATAGGCTATTTTCAGATCTTGAACCTTAGCATGCTCGTTATCAGATAGAGCACTAGCAATCACATCCATAGTGACAATGTTATCTTTCTTCTCTTTGATTAGATGTGCAGTGAGAACCCCTATAGGTTCATTGTACTCTATGATTACATTATTCTAGTATTGATCTCCTAGGGTTCTTAGGTAGAGTTTTATTATACCATACCATAATATATAATTCTCCTTAGAGAACTTGGGGCCTTCCTTTCGCATCATATTATATCTTTCCTTAAGCTATTATGTTCTTCTCCATCTAAGGACCAATGATATGATACCAATTGTTGGTCCCAACTAGTGCTTAGAGGGGAGGGATCAATCAACACTATATTGATTTTTATAGACTTAACCTTAATCAAAAAATTTATTCAAACTTAACACTTATCAATATAAGCAACATTGATAAGAAACGAGCACACAAAAATGAAACACACATGACTAGCAAGATTTATCACATGGAAACCCAAATGGGAGAAAACCTTGGTGTGAGTAGAAACTCACAAAATTTGCACTCTTTTGGAGTATGCCCGATGAGGAGCCATCCATGTTAGGAGATTAGAAAGACACTGTTAGGTGCCACCCAGTTAAGGGATTTTATTTTAAGGTCTGTTAGAGCCTTTACTCTATTAGAGGTAGCCTTGTTAAAGGACTTATGATCATCATTTAAGATGTCACCTGATTAAGGGATTTTATAAATGGACCTGTTAAAGTCCACCCGGCTAAGGGATTTTACTATTGTAGTTATTAGAAAACAATAGACAAAATGATCTACTATAGTAGCTACTCTTAGATTAATCAAATCCAAATGAAGCTCTTCGGTTTGACCATCAATTACGCTTACTATGCACTCTACCAGTGCTCTACACCACACTTGCTTTTCACTCTACTAGTGCTCTACATTCTTTCTCTGCTCTTCACACTATCTGATCTCTGCACACACTCTTCACCACTATGCTATTCACTTAGTATTTCTATCCTGTTCTCACCTTGCTGCATCGCTTCTCCTCATAATTGGAGTTTGTAATTTTTATAATCAATGTTTTTGGTTTTCACCAAAAACCTTTATACCATATTTTGCCAACACATACCCATTGATTCCTCAATCAGTTTATACCTAACACTTTGTAGATTTAAAATTCAAATCTTTCCAAATCTTCCTCTACTTTCTCTACATGCTCTCCATCAATCTTGCCACCAACTCATCTTTATCTTCCTCTGCAAGTCATAATTTCACCAATCTATGGGTTGTGTTCTGTCTTTTTAATGTGAACTAGAAAATCTGCACAAATCTCACTTTAACTCATTTTTAACTATTGTAAACCTCACTATCCGTTTGTTTGATAATATCTTGTCATGACTAACTCACCTTTGGTCATCACATCCAGGTTACCAGTCACTACTTTGAGACTCCTGGTGGATATCATCCTTGAACCTATATCACTGGTTCACTAAAGTAACTCTTCACCTTTTGCCACTAGTCACTGATTGCCAATTAGACTGATCACCCATCTATCCAAAGTGTTCCAATCATGCATAAGACTACTAAACTGCAATCTGAGTCACCTCTTGTGACTACATCATCCTTTCAACTATCAGTTTAAGAAACTGATCTCAACATCTATCAGATACTTTACTGATTGGTCAACAACTTTGTTTATCCTTCAACCAATTAGTCTTCTACCAACATACTGCCTAGGTGTGTCAATAATACATATTTGGGAAGCACTAAATCCATCATAATGTTTGCAACCATACCAGTGAGGTTTACCACACCTCCTTTCTTGAGAACTTGGCCTTATTCACCAGTAAGTGTTAGTCATCAAGAACAATACTAATTTGATGAAACAGTTGTGCCAACACCATCAGTTACACCAATGACTTCATCCAAACCACCTGAGTGCAATTAATAGTAGTAGCAAAATACTCAGCTTCAATAGTAGATAAGGACACTAAATATTGTTTCTTGCTAGCCCATGACACCAACTTCTTACCTAAAAAGAATGCTCCACCAATAGTTCTCTTCCGATCATCTACATCACTAGCCCAATCCACATTAGTTTAGGCACGCAACATGAAATCATCATTCCTCAAGTACAATGAACCATAATCCACAATTCCCTTTAGACATTTGAATTTTGTCTTAACAACAATGACATGACTCACTTTAGGATCAGCTTGATATATAGCAGCTATACACACAACATGCATAATGTTAGGCCTAGTCTAAGTAAGATATAGAAGTCCACCAACCATAGATGTGTACAAACTCTTATTAGCTTTTGGAAATTCATCATTCTTAGACAATTTACAACCAGTCACCATAGAAGTTTGAATTAGTTTGGAGTCATCTAATTCAAACTTCTTCAGCAGTCCCTTCACATACTTAGTTTGAGATATGAATATACCTTTTCCTGTTTGTGCAATTTGGAAACCTAAGAACAATTTCATAACACCAATCATAAACATGTCAAATTCTTTTTGCATATCATCAGCAAACTTCATGCTCAAGTCATCACCACCACCAAAGATAATATCATCAACAAAGACTTCAACAATTAAGATGTTATCATTTTCAACCTTGAAATATAGATTATTGTCAGCAACACTTTTAGTAAATCCCAATTTCTATATGTGTTTGTCTAATCTAGAATAGCAGGCTCTAGGAACTTATTTTAATTCATAAAGGGCTTTCTTCAACTTTCGTACCATGTCTTCATCAAATCAAAGTGAAAATCCATTAGACTATTCAATTTAAACTTCTTCTTCTGAATCACCATTCAAAAATGCTTATTTGATGTCTATCTGATAAACCTTGAAATCTTTATAAGAAGCATAAGCAAGCAAAATTCTAGCAACTGAGGCAAAAGTCTCCTCATAATCAATTCCTTCTTGTTGTGAGTATACTTTGTAGACCAGTCTAGCTTTATTTCTGACAACATCACTGACTTCATTCAATTTGTTTCTGAATACCCATTTAGTACCAATAACATTATTATCCATAGGTTTAGGAACATGTTCTCAAGTATTATTATTTCCAATATGATCTAGTTTTTCTTCCATAGCTCTCATCCAATTTTCATCTTTATAGACTTCAACTGTTGGCACTATGGGTATGTGTGGCATTGATGTTTTTTCATTTATGTCAACACTAGTTGTTAATGACAGATAGATTTACATTGGCTGATATGGATGGTTACCATCAAATAGGTTACCAGTATAAGATCCAGTGTTATCAAAAGAAGAGATTATCTATAGGACACTTACGACATGTTTGGATAAGTAAAGTATATTGGATTTCATGTGTTATATTATCCATAAGCATGTTTTGGTTAGTTGGTATTGGCTTGATAATTAGATGTCATTCTACACACTGGTAAATCCTTACTAACATTGGTTTAAGGCTTTATCGGTAGAGCTTTCATTGAGGAATCATGACAGAATGCACAATTGGTATTGATGTAGCTTCTTCAAGAATTTCAGGATGCTGAAGATCTTCGTTGGTCGTGCTTCAATTGTTTGAAGACATTGCTTTGGTGTGGTGGACCCAAAATAGGTCCGGTACCTATCTAGGTTATGGACCGATATCATGCTAGTGTGTACTCTACATGTTACCTAGATGATTCGAGATGTTTTATGGATTTTTTATTATTGTTTTGATCTTAAGCCGACATGGCATATCATTGTAATAAGGAATTATGTAATGATATTATTGTAATATCTTTAGGTGGCTGACCTAATTAGTTTAGGCCTTAGGGTTTGTAAAAATAAGAGGTAGAAACTCTTTGTAACATATCATTGTAATTAAAAAAGGTCATGGTCAAGGAATGTAATTGTAAAGCGGAAAATCGAACCCTAGGTGTTCCCCCACTCCAAGGAGAGAGAAAGGAGGTCACTAAGATTGACGGTTTTCACTTAGGAGAGACTTTACATTCAAAAGAGGGGTTGAAACTCACAAGATCCAATCCCACACAATGCAAGACTGGATTCTAAATGAGTTTCAAGGGTTGAGACAGCAAGGCTACCCTCTTTTGTAAAGAATGTAGATAGAAGGATTGAATTAGGAGTGTAGGTGAAAGTAAGAAAGATTCGTTTGCAGACAGAAGTAGAAACATGGGATGAAGCTGCGGACCTAGAATTAGTAGTAAAATGTCGAGATGATGTTGTCCTGCAAATTTGAGTGAAAGTTGACAGGACGATGGCACCCGGCATGCACACGGTCCTCCGAAAAATCCACGAAACAAAGGGGGATCTGTTCGTCTCTGCACAAGGGTTCCAGATCTTCAATTATAGCCACGTACCTGCAACCTACACATAGAAAAGAGAGAATGATTGGGGGGTTAGGGATTAGAGGTTTGCCTTTAGGTCAAACCCCAGTTTTGGAATTAACCAAGAAATGAGAATGCTGTAAATGTAAATGTTTGTAATGTAAACAAGTACTGATACCTTGTTGTAAGAATGTTTGTATTCTTACATGCGAAGGTGTAATGTTGTTGTATGTTGTATGTTGTAAGTGATCTCCTCTTCAATGGTTGAACCCTTGTCTTGAATGCAACACTTAGCCTTGAATGGAGACTTAGAATGCTCAATTGCTTGAAGGAATGCTTGAATGCTTGAATGTTTGAATGTTTACCTAGCGCTTCCGCCTCTTGTACACATATGTCCTTCCTCCTCCAAATGGGAGAGGAAATGTAGTTTATATACTTCTCAATTAGGGTTAAAGACTGATTTTTCTGACCTTTGGCCGACCTAGAAAGATTATTTTCCAAATTGCAAACTTGAAGACCTGATGCCCAAAAGAGACTGGGCCCAAAATAGGGCCAGGGACCAAGGCACTGGGCGCCATGGTCCCACCTCCCGAGACAGCAGGGTGCAAGGAAGGATCAGGCCAAGGTGTAGAAATATGCAGTTTTTGATGCCGTAAACAAGTTTTGGGGTCTCCATTCAGGTTCAGTGTTGCGTTGCCATCGTGAAGACCCAAATGCAGTCGAAATTGCAAGTGTCACAATTTTAGGACGCTACATTTAGCCCCCACTTTAGCAGGAGTATAAGCGTACGCGCATACTTCTGGTAAAGTACAAGGAAACAACATTGAAAGACTTTCACCATGTCAAGGAGGCAAGATACACCAAGCCCCCAGTGGACTAAGGATCTTACGACTTTGATTGACAAAGTAAAAGGGAAGATCACGAGGGAGAACCATGACTGTCAGTAGTAAGGTTCCCTCACTATGAGTCATGCAAGAAAAGTACCAAAAATTTTCAAGGTAAAGCTAAGTTCGCCAAGAAATTTTCAAGTATCTTGAAGAGATATGGACAGGGTGTATGCCCCCCTATGTTAAAGTGATCACACATGCCTCAATGGGGGTGATTGCTTTAAGGTAGTGATACACATAAGAAATGAAAAGGGAAAGGAGCACGTTATCACAAAGATTTAGCCCCCAAGTGTGAGATAAACCCAAGGATAATAGACACAAAACACAAATCACGAGGTGACTTCGCTTTCCTTGGGGTCAGTATGCTATATGATAATTCATGTATATCATATGTATGTATGCATAATTGTTCTTCATTCCCCAATCAAGGAAGGTCACCTAGAAGAAGGGAAGACATGTGTCTTTTGAGTCAACATGAGAGAGACCGAAAGAGACCTCAATGCTTTGCATCGTCCTCAAGTAGACAACATTAAGGACAACAAATAGAAGAATGAGAATAACACATAGAAGAAGTAACAAAGAAAAGAGAGGAGGAGAGAGTCTGCTATGCTAATGAAACTAGTCTAGCACGTCATCCACCCCCCGATCTTGCTGATCAATATTTCGGGAAGGCAGGAAACACGCTAGAGGAGGAACATCCAACACAGCAGATGGAGCTATCATGAGATCCAAACAAGGGCTATGTTCATGTTCCAAGCCACGTTGTTCTTGTCTAGGAGCTAGGATAAGTGCTTTAGAAAATTCGTTAGATAAATGGTTATCAACATCAACATATTCATATTCACTATCAGAAGAAAGAGGAGTAGTATTTTCATCATGAATAACATTTTCATCTATATCATCATCAAGATTTATGAAAATAGGATTTTTAACTCGCACAGGATCAAAACCATCATGCATCTTATGTTTAGGAGATTTTGGCTCAATTTCTGGCTGAGGAGAAAATGGAATAATACTAGCTGAAGGTGTTTTTGGGGATTGCAAAGTTTGAGAAGCAGCTGCCTGAGCTCTAAGATGACGCTTTCATCAGCGTTCACGTGTAGAAAAATTTCATCTAGTCTTAGTAGGAAGTGGAGAAGATTGAGGAGGAGGAATGTTCTCATCCTTATCACTTGGGTTGTTTAGGTTGTGGCCTCTTACGTTGGATAATAGGAGAAGAGGAAGGTCTCTTCTCTCTATAAAAGGAAGGAGGAGGAACTGCTCCATATAAAGGAGGAATATTTGGTTTAGGAAGGAGACCAAGTCCATCATGACGAGGAGGTATAGGTCTACTTTTAGAAATTTTATTAGACATAGACATAGTCACATCCATAGGAATGGGTTGGGAATCTTCTTAAGGAAAGACATTAGTTTTATCTTTCAAAGGAAGAACTTCCTTCTCAAGAATGATAGGAATATCAAGTTTGGGTGTTCTAGGTTCACTTAGAGATAGGATCATATTTGTTTTCCACTTTTGATAAGATTTGAAAAGATGATCACTTTGCGGTGGAAGAGATTGGAATTGTTTAGGCCAAAAATAATCAATAGGAACACTAGAAGTTCTTTCAGCTGGTTTAAAGAGACTATGATTGACAGTAACAACTTCACCATTATGGGGAAATTTCAAACACTTGTGAATAGGAGAAGCAATAGCTTTCATGGAAGATAGCCAAGGATAGCCTAGCTTCACATGAAATTGTTCAGATGATGGAATAATAGCAAAGCTCACATCAAGGGATTTGTTATGAACTTC
The DNA here is from genome assembly GCF_030272615.1 of Cryptomeria japonica. Classification (NCBI taxonomy): domain Eukaryota; kingdom Viridiplantae; phylum Streptophyta; class Pinopsida; order Cupressales; family Cupressaceae; genus Cryptomeria; species Cryptomeria japonica. The sequence goes on along the minus strand of NC_081407.1, from coordinate 216,824,091 downwards.
AATAGGTAATGTAATAGAACCAATTGCAGGAGAAGAAAATGCATCAAATAATTTCACAACCACATTTGTTTTGTCATAGATCACTTGATTTAATTGCAAAGTAAAAAGAAATTCTTCAGTAATGACATTAACCATGCAAGAAGGATCAATAAGCATTCCACGGCAAGGTGTATTCTTGACTTTTGCAACTATATATAAAGGACCATCAGGTGCCCTGATAGTTTCACTAGAATCAAATGTGATGGAAGGTTCTTTAGGGATTTTTTGCTGCTCTAGAAAGTTAATCACATTTGGAGTCATAGACACAAGACCATCAGGTGAGAAAGAGGAATCATTAGTCTCAATCACATTAGAGGTATGAGAAGGTAATGGATCAGTAAAAATCTTAAGATTTTGGTTAGGAGGAGCTACAGATGTGTTGCCTTTATCATTCACACCAAAAACAGAGATAGTATTATTATCAATCAAATCGTGAATTTTACCCTTTAAAGCAAAACATTTTTCAGTATCATGCCCAGGTTGACGATGAAATTGACAAAAAGATTTGTTATCAAAATAGGGTGAATTAATCTTTGCAGGATCTATTTGCTTTATAGGAGGGAGAGTAAGCACATTTTGTTCCAATAACTTATTCATAATACTATGCAATGATTCATTCAAAGGAGTAAACTTTCTTTCTTTCTTGAAAAACTTAGAAATAGGAGGCACACCTGATGCTGCATTCACATTGTTGTTGATGATGTTTTCATTGAACTTAATGGACTCTCTGTTCGGTTTAAACTTCCCAAATGGTTGTTGACTACTATCACCCTTATCACTAGGAGCCATAGGATTTGCTTGTTCCATTTGACTCACTGTCAGTTGATAATTGTGAAGAGTTGCACACAACTGTTGGAAAGAAGTAAACTCAGAAAACAAAAGTGTTTCTCTAATATCTTTTTGTAAATTAGAAATAAAGATTCTTTGAATATCATTGTCAGGTACTAGAAAAGAAATTTGAGCACACAAATGCTTATATCTACCAATGAAATCAGTCACTTTTTCTTTAACACCTTGTTTACAATGCATTAAATCAATCAAAGTAACTTTAGGACCTATATTGTTTTGAAATTGTTGAATAAAAGCATTTGCAAGTTGTTGGAAAGAAGTAATAGAATAGGAAGGCAACGAGCAATACCATTGTAGAGCCTTATCTCTTAATGTTCTAGTAAACAGTTTTGCAAGCAACCTTTGGTCATGAGCAAAATCGGTACATATTGTTTGAAAAGTCTTAACATGTGTTAGAGGATCACCTTTACCATTATAAAGCTCCAACTATAGGATTTCAACATGCTTAGGAGGGATAGCTCGAATAATGTCAAGAGAAAGTGGGCTCGCAACATCAAATGTGGGCACACTAAACTTAGATTGATTCATAGAGGCAATTTGTTGCTGTAAAGAAGAGATAGTTTGTGCAAGATTGTTAATGGTCGCTTCAGTCGAAGAGTTCATATTAGACATGTTAGATTGTGATGGAGGTATTATGTTATTGAAAGAAGGTATTTATTGAGAGTAAGGTGGCGGGACACTATGATGGTTAGTCATAGGAGATGATTGGAAAAAAGGAGCACTACAAGGAGGAATGGAATGGTTAAATGAATTGCCTCCTTGCGCCATGTTCATTTGTGGAGATGTAATAGGAACACTCATTGAAGGAATGAATGAAGAAGTTGGATTGAATGAAGGAAGAGGGTTGATTGAAGAAGAAGGATTGCCCCCATGACTGGTGATCATAGGCAGAATGTCTTGTATTGAAGTAGTCATTATGTTTGATGTAAAAGTAGGTATACTAGCAATAGAAGTTGTCAAAGGGATAGAATGATTGACTTGAGTAGGAGGTTGCGTATAACCTAAAATTTTGGCACAACTCTTCATAGGCATCACACTCGAATCCACAATGTGTGCAATACCATGCAAAATATCAATTCCATTCTTATCACTTTGCATCATACATTTTAGACCCTCAATTAATGAAAGAGCTTGACTATCGGGGTATTCTTGAGACATCCATTGCTGAAAATCATCAAATTGGTTATCCAATTTTGAAAGTTGTTCTACAGAAACCTCATGGAGAGCTTCTTCATCATTAGGAGGATTAGAGGAATTACCCGTGTCCTCATTAAAAAGGCCATTCAAATTAGGTTCCATCTCCTCGGTAATTAAACCTTGGAAAGACTTAATTCTAAGGCTTCGTCTAATGGGAATAGTGTACGTAGGGCTTATTGTTGTAAAACTCATGCACTAGAGAGAGAGAGAAGATTTTGAATTTAGAGGTAGCAAATTTCAATAAAATCAGCCAATCTCCTGGATTTAAGCTGTTAAATGCAATCATGACAATCTCCCGAAATTTCGGAAAAAATGTCAGGGACCGTGGCGAACGGAGTGCACACGGTCCTCGCAACTTTTTCCAAAATTTTTAGGGATGAAAGTTATGATTATTTTAAAGCTAATCTAAAAAAAATTGAGTGATTTTATGATCTGTAGATAGGCCAAATTAAAGTTGCAATCTCAAAATTGAACCCTACCAAGATTGTTGAAAAATGCAAAATTTGAATTTTGAAAAAGAGAGGGAAACTAAAATTTTGAATTTTATGATTTTAGAGGGAATACTAAGAGCAATGCAAGCTTTGAAATTTAAAAGTTGACTCAATTTCATGCAAAATTCAATTTTGAAAGTGGAAATCAAAGTTGTTGCAATTAAACACTTAATTTCAAAAGTCACAAATTGCAAAATTTGAATAAATCACTTAAACTTTGAATGAATGTCAACACACTTTTTAGATTTAGGACAGTAAGAAACACAATTTTGACACAAAATTTCAATTTCAACAATTTTTGAATGATTAGAAGCCTTAATCCAAGCAATCACTAGACCAACTTTGACTTTAATTTTGAAAGTGTTAGAATTGATGAAATCAGCCAAGATTCTGGATTTTAGCAGAAAAATATAGTAAGATCTAGCTCCCGAAATTTTGAAAAAAATGTCGGGGACAATGGCGCTCGGGGTGCACACGGTCCTCGCAACTTTTTTCCAAATTTTCAGGGATGAAAGATATTATGATTTTGTTGTGAAATCCAAAGTTACAGCCGATTTGGAGGTGTTTTGATCAGTGAAATTATCAGTCAAAGGTTGAATCAAGAGGGTTTTAAAAATTAGGGTTTTGACACTTAACCACTTAATTTTCAGAATTAAAGCACAAATATGAATTGATAATTTGCAATAGAAGGGTAGATCTGAAACAAGCATTAACCATTAAACATTTCACAAGCTCAATTACTAAAAAGAAAATTTAGGGTTTTCATGCAATTAACCTCTAAAATTTGTAAAAGATCAAACATGGAAATGTAATTAAGGAGGCAAAATTTTCAGATCTAACCATTAATAATCAGAAAGGATGTTCACGTCGCATTCACCAAAATGTAAAGCAGAAAATCGAACCCTAGGTGTTCCCCCCACTCCAAGGACAGAGAAAGGAGGTCACTAGGATTGACGGTTTTCACTTAAGAGAGACTTTCCATTCAAAAGAGGGGTTGAAACTCACAAGATCCAATCCCACACAATGCAAGACTAGATTCTAAATGAGTTTCAAGGGTTGAGACAACAAGGCTACCCTCTTTTGTAAAGAATGTAGATAGAAGGATTGAATTAGGAGTGTAGGTGAAAGTAAGAAAGATTCATTTGCAGATGGAAGTAGAAACATGGGATGAAGCTGCGGACCTGGAATTAATAGTAAAATGTCAAGACGATGCTGTCCTACAAATTTGAGTGAAAGTTGACAGGATGATGGCGCCCGGCATGCACACGGTCCTCCAAAAAATCCACGAAACGAAGGGGGATCTGTTCGTCTCTGCACAAGGGTTCCAGATCTTCAATTACAGCCGCGTACTTGCAACCTACACACAGAAAAGAGAGAATGATTGGGGGGTTAGGGATTAGGGGTTTGCCTTTAGGTCAAACCCTGGTTTTGGAATTAACCAAGAAATGAGAATGTTGTAAATGTAAATGTTTGTAATGTAAACAAGTACTGATACCTTGTTGTAAGAATGTTTGTATTCTTACATGCGAAGGTGTAATGTTGTTGTATGTTGTATGTTGTAAGTGATCTACTCTTAAATGGTTGAATCCTTGTCTTGAATACAACACTTAGCCTTGAATGGAGACTTAGAATGCTCAATTGCTTTAAGGAATGCTTGAATGCTTGAATGTTTGAATGTTTGTCTAGTGCTTCCACCTCTTGTACACATATGTCCTTCCTCCTCCAAATGGGAGAGGAAATGTAGTTTATATACTTGTCAATTAGGGTTAAAAGACTGATTTTTCTGACCTTGGGCCGACCTAGAAAGATTATTTTCCAAATTGCAAACTTGAAGACCCGATGCCCAAAAGAGACCGGGCCCAAAATAGGCCCAGGGACCAGGGTGCTGGGTGCCATGGTCCTGAGGGACCAGGGCATTGGGCACCATGGTCCTAAAGGACCAGGGCACTGTGCGCCATGGTCCCACCTCCCGGGACAGCAGGGTGCAAGGAAGGATCAGGCCAAGGTGCAGAAATATGCAGTTTTTGATGCCGTAAACGGGTTTCGGGGTGTCCATTTAGGTTCAGTGTTGCGTCGCCATCATGAAGACCCAAATGCAGTCGAAATTGCAAGTGTCACAATTTTAGGACGCTACAGTAATGTGCAAATATTGTAATATCATTCAGACGGAAGAGTTGATTAATCATTGGTTATCGGATTGGTTTCAAAAGAGGATTTAGCCCTCCCACATTTAGCTTAACAGGGACAGTAATCAAGCAAAGTAGATGTTATTTTTAGTAGTTCACTCTATTGGATTGTTGTTCATTTATTTTGAGAAATTTGTAGCCTCTCTGTAGTTAGTGAGACTCTTTTGTAATGACCAGTACACTCTAGGCATTATGCCTTCCTGCAAGTGCAGGCCCCTCATTATAACACATACTTTATGTAGAAGATGGTGGTCAAAAAGGGGGGTATAAGTGGACACTTTTTTCTGAAATCAGGTGAACTTGAAATTAGAGGCAAAATTTGAAAGTCATCCACTCAAGATATGAAGATAATCAAACAACAAATATTGTAGTACTCTGAATCTAGTTTCCAAAATACTAAACTTTTTTAAAATTGGATAATATTAAGGGGGTCAAATCCTTCACGCACGAAAAACTGACCCTATTTTTTCTGAAAAACATAACATAGTGTCTGATGTGCGCATCAAAAAAGTCATAGTTAGATTTAGTATTTTTACAAATCCTTTAACAGAAAGATAGTTAAGAGTGAACACTAGAAGATGTGTATTTTTTTGTAATTTTTTGTTGAGTATTTTTTTTTTAATGATTTTTCCAATAGAGCACATCCTGAAAATTTGGTACATGTTCATGCGTGAAGCATAAGTTGCACTAAACAAATCAAAAATACAATTTTCTTTTTTTTAAATTGTTAAGAATCAAGTGCACTACAATAATATATAATTTTTTTAAAATTTGGATACGTCTATCAAAAGTTATTTAAAAAATGGTGCACCTATGTCTGTGAGAACTATGGAAACACTAGTTAAAGAAATTCAATAATAATATGTTATTGTTGTTCAAATTGAAAAAAAATTATATGGTTAGAAAGCTCAGAAGATGGGTGAAAATATGGTGGAAATTTTAGAAATACCCACTTTATGAAGTGTAAACCTGATGATGACAAAGTCGATAAACCAAGTTGATAAAATAAAACACATCAAAAATGAGAGAAATTGAGGGAAATCAAACTT